>NW_028243522.1:0-72689 GCF_964263255.1 Lissotriton vulgaris
TTCCCAGATAGTATGACATCTCCCCATCACTCCATTGAGACGGGGAGATTAAGCGCAGTGTTGCAGTGTGGCATAAAGCCTGATTGGTCCGGGTGGACCAATGACTGCAATACAGGTTTGAGCCCGTTGTCGAGGACCTTGGCCAGTAACTTAGGCTCAGCATTTAGTAGAGATATGGACCTGTAGGAGGCACAGGAGTTTCTAGGTTTTCCTTTCTTTTGGATGGCCACGATTGTGGCTATACGTTGATCTCGCAGTAACACTCCCACCTCCTTACTTTCCTCAAACATATGTTTGAGGTATGGGCAAAGGCTGTCGGGTTTGAGCTTGTACAGCTCAATCGGGAGGCCATTAGGCCCGAGGGCTTTACCCGAACGAAGTTCCCTAATTGCCCGCCCCAATTCCTCTATTGTAAGAGGCACCTCCAAAGTGTGTCTCTCAACCTCCAATAAGGCCGGCATCCGAATGTCAGCCAGCAGGGCGACAGAGTCCTCCTCTGAGCGGACGGATCCTCTACTATAGACCCTCTGATAGTGTTGCGCACTATCTTGCGGGGTTCCGTGATAATGGCTTCTGTTTCCACCTGAAGCTCTGCAACTACTCTCTGCGCCTGCTGTTTTTTATCGAGCCAGGCTATAAGCTTACCCGCCTTATCTCCACTGTTGTATATTCTGCATTCTCTGTCCCTAGCTAGAGTCTTGGCAGCATCCGTGGCCAGGGCCCTGTATTCCGCCACTTTGAGTTGCATCTGGTGGTGAGTCCCTGGGTCTTCACCAGACTGTGCCGCCCTTTCCAAACTTATAAGCGCAGTTTCAATCACCACCATCTGTGCCTCCCTTTCTTTGCGCCGGCCCGCTATCGCAGCCAGGGTCTCCCCCCTGAGGACGGTCTTGAAAGCCTCCCATAGCACTGTCGAGGATTCTACAGAGCCATCGGTACTCTCGAAATACCGGTCAATGGCAAGGGTTAGTTTCTTCCTCATTTCTTCGCTGCGTAGATACCAGGAGTTAATCGGCGCAATACAGCCATCCCGCCGATCACCCAATGTGAGGTGGGCCATCAGCGGAGAGTGATCCGAAATACCAATAGCTAGGTGTGTGATGTCCCGGACTGTGGTGCCTTGATGCATAGGTGCCAACATGTAGTCTAGGCATGAGAAAGAGCGGTGTGGGCCTGAGAAGAATGTGTATTGCTTGTCCGTCAGGTGCTGGAGACGCCAGAGATCGGCCAGGTCAAAAGCCTCAATAAAATTTGCTAACCACAAGCGTCCCAGCGGTATGTCCCTAGGTGGGTGTTTGTCTAGCTCCCCTGATACCACTGCGTTAAAGTCGCCCACCACCATGACTTGACCGTCAGGGAGGGAAAGAAGAAGCCTGCCTAGGTCTTGAAACGACTGAGTTTGGAGACCCGGCGGGATATAGGTCGAGACCAGATTTAGCCTATGCCCCTCCCATTTTCCCGATAGAGCCGCAAAGCATCCCTGAGGGTCGGCGTCTGTGTGCTCAATGATGAGTGGAAAGTTCCAACGAAGAAGGATGCCTACCCCCCTGGACTCGGAGGTAAAACCGGAGTGGACGACCAAGGAGTACCCCCATCTATTCAATGCGTGGCATGTATTGCCCAGGAGGTGGGTCTCCTGCAGCAGTACGACATCTGGGAGGTGTCGTTTAACAAATTGTAAGACAATGGTTGGCTTAAGCTTGTCGCCCAACCCGTTGACGTTCAGCTCAGTATTTTGAGGATTTTTTTCCACTTCTTAGCCATAGCCGGACCTTACTGAAACAGCAGCCCTGTGTGTACTGGTACAAATTCCGACCGTATCATTACATTTCTGGTGTGACCGTCCCAAACTCCCCGCCCCCCACCCCCTTCAACCGCAACCCCAACACCCCCCATCCCCACCCCCTCCCTGCTGCCCTGCTCCGTAGGCTCTGAACTACCCACATGCCCAATTAGCAGAGTGCATTTCGCCCGATACACAACCTGGAAGAGGAAGAAACAACAACTCAAACTACCCTGTCTTCCCTTCCCAGTGGACCTTCTGCCAGGAGCGTGCACCGGCCCCGGCCCCGGCCGCCGCCCGCACCCCCCCCCACAGAGAATAACAATAAACCGTGAAAACCTACACTTCATCACAGTTGAAATTTGACCATTGTTGGCCTGCAGCCCACCCTTTTTGGCATTGTCACAGTTTCTTAGTGGGACCCTCTGGGTCACTGACTCATGAAGTAAGAGGAGAGGGGATGACCTTAAACAGTGACTACTATACGGAGCCACATCCCCTTCACTGCCGGGGATAACATCCTCCCCCGGGGGTAAGACCCACAGGGTGGATCTCGACCCCCCCGCTCACTGGCTGCACTTCTCGTAATACAGTACATTATACACCGGTCCAGTGTGGCAGGTCTCTCATCCTCAGTGATCAGCCGCTTCGCGCTGGGTCCCTCATCTGGGGCTTGCTGACCGGGACCTCCAAGAACGCTGGCTCTGGCCGTCCATGTCTGACCCCCCAGCCGCCGACCCGGGGACGCTGCATGGGTGTCTCTCCAGGGTGTCTCTCCAGTTCTCGCCGCCAGCCCTGTCGCGAGGTCTCGTCGCCTCCTGATCAATCCATTCCTGCACATCCAATGGCGAAGTGAGAAATAGGGACTTCCCCCCAGCTAGGACCTTGAGCTTGGCAGGAAAAAACATCATGTATTTGAGGCCTCTCTCCCTCAATGCTGCTTTAACACCCACAAAGGATCGCCTCTCTCGCTGGACCTGAAGGATGAAGTCCGGAAAAAACCGAATTGTGGCATTTTCGTACTGCAAGTCCCAGGACTGCCTGGCTGTCTGCAGTATGGCGTCCCTGTCCCTATAGTTTAGGATTTTTGCGGTAATCGTCCTTGACGGTGCCTCTGGTTTAGGCTTTGGGATGGGCGCTCGATGTGCCCGCTCAACCGTGAAGATGTTGCATAGGCGTTTGGGCTTGAAGTGATTGAGGATCAAGTCCTCAACAAAGAGTTCCATACTGGGCCCCTCCAGACCCTCCGGCACACCCACCACGCGGATGTTGCTCCTCCGGGCCCTTCCTTCCTGGTCCTCCAGCCGCAGGGCCATTTGACGATGTTAGTGCACTAGCCCGTTCACACTCTGTTCCAGTGCCTTGGTCGACGTCTGCAGCTCCGCGATTCCGGCTTCATTGGCTTTGGTCTTCTCCGACGTTTTGTTGAAGTCCGCGCGAAGGAGGTTGACCTCAATGGACACTTTATCTATTTTAGTCTCCAAGTTTGAGCCAAGCGACTGGATGGCTGCCATGATAGATGCCAACCGTGGTTCCTTCGAGCCTGACTTATCTCCGGCCGGTCCCTCCGCATGCTGCGTACCCTTCTGCACCGTGTATTTGTCAAGTTTGTTAGTTTGGGTGGCCGCCCCTTGCTTGGGCCTCATGGCGGAGGTATCGTGCTCCGGAGGACACAGCCCGTGGTACATGCAGTCCTGTCCGGGGGCTTTGCTCCGAGTCTTCGGGGATATCTGGAACCTCACCAATAGCAACGTTCTTCCACCTCTCCGCTGAGCTGGTCCCTTAAGGGGGTGTGCTGGGTCTTCTGCGTCGGCCGGCCGGGCTCTCTCCCCTATCAGCGTCCCCCCAACTCACTCACCCCAATGGGTCGGTGCTCGCCACACCAATTCGCAGCCGCCAGGAAGCGCCACGGCAGAGGCACGTGCGCCGCTCACCCAGCAATTTCCGGCTAGTCTCTGGTTCAGGGTGGTCCCCCGCCGGTCGTGTTAAGTCCTCAGGTGCTGTCCGCACTCCCCGGAAAGCAGCCACTCCTCTGGCCTGCTGGTTAGCAAGGACTTCTCCGATCGGATGCCTCAGCAGTCAGGCCCCGTCGTCTTCCGCCAGGATAGCTTGACTCCAGTGGTGTGGAGAGCATGGGACTCACGTCTGAGCATACCCATCCCACTCGGGGTGACAAATGCAAAAACAACAGTTGATGGACAGAATGCAGAACTGGAGTCAAGCTATCCTGGCTGAAGACGGCTGATAGCCAGAAACCGGTCCTAGGATGCTTGAATCTGGACCAGGAAAGACATGGCTTGGCAGTTCGGGCTGGACTGTTCCCATGAGGCACAGGGTCAAGGCTGATTTACATATGGCCATGTCTGAACTGGGGTGGTGTGGAGTGCAAAAAAAACGATTGATTTAGGCCCAGATCTCTGTACTGGGGTGAATGTATGACATTGTTCTGCATTCTGTCCATCAACTGTTGTTTTTGCATTTGTCACCCTGAGTGGGATGGGTATGCTCAGACGTGAGTCTGTTACTCCACACCACTGGAGTCAAGCTATCCTGGCTGAAGAAGGCTGATAGCCAGAAACCGGTCCTAGGATGCTTGATTCCGGTCCAATAAAGACATGGCTTGCCAGTTCGGGCTGGACTGTTCCGATGAGGCACAGGGTCAAGGCTGATTTGCATATGGCCATGTCTGAACTGGGGTGGTGTGGAGTGCAAAAAAACGATGGATTTAGGCCCAGATCTCTGTACTGGGGTGAATGTATGACATTGTTCTGCATTCTGTCAATCAACTGTTGTTTTTGCATCAGTATTATGAACGCCAGGAATTAGAAGCGAAGGGTAATGAAGATAAAAAGACTAAGGAGTTGAAAACAAAGGTTATGTTAGCTCAGGCTTATGGTCCGCCTTCTAGAGGTAATGATAGAGGTGGACGTGGATCTTATGGTTCGTCTTTTCCTTCCTATACTCGTTCAAATTTGTCTGTTGACCAGTGTGCTTACTGCAAGAAATTTGAACATTGGATTTCTGATTGTCCAATGCTACGTGCTCCGCAGTGTCCACGTGGTCGGGGACAAATGAGAAGTCGTTCAGGATATTCAGGGCCTAGAGGAAGCACGAATGATCGTGCTAGGTTTGATGCTAATACACGTGGACAGGATGGGTATAACACTTTGATAGACTGAACCAATATCAAATGTCCGACTATGTGCCGTCTGATTTTCAAGATTCTGCTTATGCATAGGATTGCCTATGATGGGGTAAGGAATCAATTGAAGTTCCAGTATGTTAGAGGGGTCCCTATGTGACAGCGCATGTTTTGGGTTCTACTGATCAGTTTCTGGTTGATACAGGAGCTACTCGTAGCGCCTAATCTAAACAATTGGTTCCAAGGGCTCCCCTGTCTGGCTCAACCATTACATCGATAGGGTTCAATGGAACACCCTCCCTTAGCCCATTGTCACAACCACTTGCATTCCATTTTGATAAGTTCACTGCTCCATGTCAATTTTTGCTCTCTACGAACACACCAGACAATATTGTGGGTCTTGATATGCTCAAGTATTTCAGGGCTATGATACGATGTTCTCCTGTAGAAGTACGTGATATTTTGAATGACAGTTACCCCACAATTGAGAAAACTTGTCTTGTTAAAGAGGATACTGCATTAGCTTCACTCCCTAGTACTTTGTGGGCTACTTCAGACAGTGATGTAGGGGAAATGGTTATTCCACCAGTGCATATTAGTGTCAAGGAGGGCCCTTCATTGCCACGCTTGCGTCAATACATAATTTCACAGGAAGGTGAAGAAGCATTTATAGGCATTGTTCATTATTTAATTAAAGTGGGGGTTGTGGAGGAAGTCCCTTACAATGTTTGCAACAGTCCTATTCTTCCCATTTTGAAAAAAGATACTGACATTAGGATTTACAGATTCATTATTGATTTGCGAGAAGTTAACAAGATTGTAGTCCCACAATACCCAGTGGTTTCTGACATAACGACACTTCTTACTTTGGTTCCTCTGACAGCAACTACATTTTCTGTGATTGACCTGAAGAATGCTTTCTTTTCGATTCCTATTCATCCTGATAACCGATATTTGTTCGGCTTCACTTTGAATAATCGATCGTACAGATTTTGTAGAATTCCTCAAGGGTTCACTTAGAGTCCTAGTATTTACAGCCAAGCATTAAAAAGACAGCTTGATTATTTTGCTTTACCTGAAGGAGTGGCTCTCATACAATATGTCTGACATCCTGTTGGCAGCAGATACTCCTGAACAATGTGAAAAATGTACTTTGTCTTTGCTTTCTTTCCTTGCATCGCACCATCATAAAGTGTCACGGAAGAAATTGCAATATTATAGACCGAAGGTAACCTATTTAGGTCACCTTCTGTCTAAGGAGGGCCGTGCACTTACACCAGATCGCATTCAAGCAATTTTAGACACACCAGTGCCTTCCACTCAGAAAGATGTCCGTGCATTCATAGGTCTGACTTCGTTTTGCAGGCAATGGATATTAGGCTTTTCACACGTTGTTAAACCCCTGTTAGCGCTTTTGACTAAAGACACTCCAATGCCCTTCCATGGACAGATGAATGTCAGAATGCTTTTCATCAGTTACGTCAAGCTCTTTGTTCTGCACCAGTGTTAGGTACTCCAGATTATACGGAGCCTTTACACTCTATGTACATGAGAAAGATGGATGCGCATTGTCAGTTTTAGTGCAGACACATGGTGATAAGCAGCATCCTTGTGCATATTTTTCAGCAGTTCTTGATCCTGTTGCTCGTGCGTTGCCTGGATGCTTCCGTTCAGTTGCAGCAACAGCTGTGTCCATACGTTAAAGTGAAGCGATAGTTTAGTCACATAAATTGTTGGTGCTAGTACCCCATGCAGTAGATGCCCTTCTAAACCAGACCAAAACGCAGCACTTGACTAGTACTCGTCTGACAGGCTACGAATTGACACAATTGGCCCCTCATATTACCCTAAAGAGATGTGCGACTTTAAACCCAGCCACTTTGTTGCCATATCCTGTTACTCAGTCTCAGTCACAGGAGCCTCATGATTGTATATTCCTTACTGAGGAACAGACAAAGGGTCACGTTGATTGCAAGATACACCCCTTTCAGATGTAGATGGGGAACTGTGGGTTGATGGGTCCTGTTTGAAGTTACCAGATGGCACGACTTCAGCTGCATATGCAATTACGACACTTCAGACAGTAGTGGAAACAGCTCGGATAACTCGGAAGTCAGCTCAAGCAGCTGAACTTATAGCTTTAACACGAGCGTGTGAACTTAGCACTGACTTGCGTGTGAACATTTACACAGACAGCCGCTATGCTTTTAGAGTGGCCCATGATTTTGGCCTGCTTTGGAAGGAAAGAGGCTTTCTTACATCCCACAGGATGCAGATAATGCATAGAGAATTAGTGTATAACCTTTTGACTGCACTGACATATCCGAAGAAGATAGCGATTGTGAAGTGTAGCGCTCACAAGAAAATGACTGACAAGATAGGACAAGGTAAGGCTTTTGCTGATCACGTAGCTCGTGAGACTGCAATGCAACGAAGCACTACTTCCATGTACATAGTGAAGTCTCAAGCTGAGCGATGGCATGATGCTAGAGAGGAAGTACTAGATGTACAGAGATCAGCCTCTGTAGCAGAACTTGAGCAATGGGCCAAAGAAAGAATATTGGACGATGAAGGTTGTTGGCGCAACAAAGACATGGATAGATGGAAACTGCCTGCAGCCTATTTACTAGCTATGGTTCAAATGGCACATGGGCTGGCACATGTTGGAGCTCTAGGGATAACAAATTGCTTACACGAGTTTGGGAGCATCCTGAGATTGCCAGCACAGCTAAGAGAGTAGTACAGTCCTGTTTGATTTGTTGGCAGTATAATCCTGGTAAAGGGACACAAACTCCTACAGGAGGGTTTGCTACACCGACTGCACCTTTAGAAGTTTTGCAGATGGATTACATCCAACTTGAACGCTGCAATAACTTAAAATATGTCCTAGTGGTGGTATGTGCCTTCAGTAAATGGATAGAGGCATACCCTACAAAGGATAATACAGCTCTCACTACAGCTAAGGTGCTTCTAAAGGAGTTTTTCCCAAGATATGGTGTTTGTAAACTTTTGTGGAGTGACAACTGACCTCATTTTATTGGGCAAGTTTTTGAGCATGCCCTGAAAGGATTAGGGATCAAGCATAAATTCCATGCAGTCTTTCACCCGCAGTCAGCAGGATTAGTGGAAAGTACAACGCTACTTTGAACCTAAAGTTGGCAAAAATACTGGCTTCCACATCTTTGAAGTGGCCAGATGCACTACCCTTGGCATTGTTGTTCATAAGATCGGTGCCACATTCACGATCTGGGCTCACACCTTATGAGGTGGTATTTGGGAGACCAATGAACATTTGGGGGGTTCCTAAGCCACGCCCCATACATGATGTACCTTGTGTTCTGATGACTGATTATTTTGCACAGTTAACCGACAGTTTGAGCTCTATTCATCAACAGGTTCGAGAAGCTCTTGCTGACAGATCTACAGGTGAGGCCCACAAACTCCGTCCTGGTGACCACGTGATGGTCACGGTCTTCGACAGATCGAACAGCTTGGAGCCGAGGTGGCGAGGACCAGAGCAAGTGCTCCTTGCGACAAGGACTGCAGTTCGAGTGCCGAATCGAAAGAATTGGGTCCATAGTACTCACTGCAAGAGAGTACTACCTACCTTGGTGGAACCTGCTGTGTTGACCAACTATCGAGAGATTCTGTAGTGAAGAAAGGTCAAGCTATCTCACCTGAAGAATCTGCGGAACTCTTCCCGGACCACACGATCGCTGGAGAATCCCGATATCAGCTGAGACCAAGGAAAGAATCTGCTTTGCCAAAAAAGACTGGTTGGGCTACCGCCCTGGGTTGGTGAAACGGAATGCCGATGTGGCAAGTGTGGGGGGGGGGGGGGAATCAGTCCTGCATAGTGTAGTGACACCCATGTTGAACCTCGGTGAAGAAATCAATGGCTGCCCAGGAATAAGAGCTCCAACGATTGTTTTTGACGACAAAGTAATTATGTATGTTGAAAGATCAACAGTTGCTAAGATCTGCAATAAGAAAATAATTTGTGCTGTAGGGTTTGTTGGTGCTATGGTGATTATGGCAGCAATCACATGGTACATTGAGAAGGTGGCTCCTGTTCTAGCTTTTTGTTGCCACTACTCCAGTGCCAGTGGAACATCATTAATTCACGCTTCCGTACCATGAGCAGTAGTATTGACAATCCTACCTAAATAATACATTCATCCAGATGTTGCATCATACTCATAATGCCACGAATACTACCAACTGTTGGGTGTGTGGGATGATACCTGCTCACCAGAAAAAGGGAGGAAAACCTTTCATTCCTCTTCCATTCTCCCACAATGGTTCTTGTGAAGCTTGGTATGCGCTTTTGTTTGCATCTGGAAAGCCTTCAGTAGGTGGGATTAAATTTCACCTCAATAAATTATGCTATCAAGATAAAGATGGTAATCCTCAAGCTAAAGGGACCAAATGGGAATGGGAAGAGTATCAACCTGACAATATTTCGACACCATATGTCTTCACGAATATGAGAACTTTTAAGAACAATGGATCTTTTGTCATTTCTGTGACAAGAGCTAAAGCAAATTTATGTATTAGTAGTGTTGGGGAAATTCCAGTGGGTATAAGTGAATGTACTGTCGTTCTGACCATTGAAGGTGCTAATAACAGCAGTTTTACGTATTCATATAATACTTACTTCGTGTACGGAAATAAGGGATACTATCAACTACCTGTTGGGTGGTCAGGGATCTGCTATGTGTCCTTTCTGTTTCCCCCTGTATTTTTGGCACCTGCGTCATATCACCTCGACTTCAAATTGTACAATGACATTTCCAAGAACAGAAATTCGAGGACAATAATTATGGATGAAGTTGACCAAACTGACACTGCTTTGCAACAATATGTCGACTTTAACTTAGGATTCTTCTTCTTCCTGGGTGCGGCATTAAACAGCAGGAAAATAGGACGATTGACTAGAGTTGTGGAAGCTGTTACTAATCAGACAGCTATGGCACTTGGGAACATTACAGAAGAACTGCAAGTTGCGAGGATTGTAGCACTCCAGAATCGCTTGGTGCTAGATGTGATTCTGGCTGATCGAGGTGGTGCATGTTGCATCATTGGCAGCAGCTGTTGTGTTTTCATTCCGTATCACTCGCTTTTAGTATATGATGCAATCTCTAAACTGCATAAGATTGCTGCAGAGATTCACCCAGAGACTGGTACATGGACATTTTCGAACTGGATATGGACACTCTTTATTACTTGGGGCTGGAAGCTACTGACTATTCTATGAATACTATTAGTGATACTGTTTACATGCTGTAAATGTATACAATGTGGTCCCATGCTGTGCTCTATTTGCATCACTGCTTGTACACCTGCCAAGAGAAATGTTGCAGAAATGAAAGCCCAACAAATGCTAAAGAGGTCACTGAACTGATGAGTATCGATATACAAGATGCATATCTAGATTACCCCAGATGAACGACTGTCTTCAGCTAATGCTAAAAGGGTCGTCTGTTGTAATTTGGCAGCAATTGGGTTAGCATTAGCAGAAGCCATCCTGTATTTAGAGGTTATCTTGTCCGTTTTGTGGAATCCATTTTGTATTTCTGGCAGCCATCTTGTTTGCCATGTGCTACCACATGCATGCCATGTGCTCTGTCCTACTTTGCCTAGAGACAGGTTATATTTATTTTCTTCTGCTTCACACATGCTCAGTTGAGCTTGCAGCTGTCCATGCAGCTGCTGTTAGTCTGTAACTGTCAGGATGTGTTCACTAGAATTAGCAACTGTTAGCTCCTCCCACTTGTTGACTGTGCATTTTCTGTATGACCTTATATGTCCATAAAACCTTCTTCTTGTACTTGTACCACCTTCATTTGATCCCCTGTGTGGGTATAAAAGGACCATGCTCCTTCCATTCAGTGTGCAACTTCATACATTACCGAAGGGTGTTGTGTGAATGTAGTTCCACCTCATGAGGTTTAATAAATCTTGTATTTTCTATTTCAGTTTCTGTGCCAACTTCTATCCTATTGGTCTGAGGACTCTGTGCAGAGAAGGGCGAACCCCTAGCACTGGTAGGCCCAGCTGAGGCTCACCACCACACGATGAGAAGGAATTTTGACGACAATTGAGGTTAAGCGGGACGGCTAGGTAGTAAGATTCCTTTTAACTGCTATTTTATCCCAACCCTTAAGGGGAACCCTCGTTAGACACAATAGGTATACATTTTGGGGTCTAGCCTCCTTGGGAAGAAAAGGTATCTGCCATAGCGATCTCCCGGCTAGCGCACTATCTATGAAGAGCCAATATTTCTCGGACTCTGAGCGTGACCACTCCACTCCACGAAGGTCCTAAGCTGGGTCTCCCAGAAGTAATCCTGGAGATTGGAGACCCCCTAGCCCGACCTCCTCTGAAGGACTGTAGCTCAGGTCTCGCCACAATCTGCGCTTTCTGCCTGCCCATTCAAAGGATTCTAGCTCCTGTTGCATTGTGCTCAGCATACCTTGAGGGGGCTCTAGTGGAAGAATCTGAAAGAAGAACCGGATCTTGGGCAGTATAGACATCTTAACAGACGCTATCCAGCCTAGCCAAGACAGCACATGTGGTCTCCAATGGCATATGTCGCCCCTGACCTGCCTGAGTAAGGTTGCTGAGTTAAGCTTTATCGTGTCTAACCTTGACGCCGCCATCTGTACAGGAAGTGTGTTCTGTAAGGAGTGAAGCGTCTGTGGCTTTAGGGTGAGGCTTAAGGCCTGTGATTTAGGGACATTAATTTTGAAGCTGTAACTAGGGAGAAGCGTTCCAACTCTGACAGAACCGCCGCGACAGAGATCAGGGGGATTTCTAACATCACAATGACGTCATCTGCGTACAGGCTAAATGTGTGCAGGTCTTCCCCAAAGCGAATGCCCGAGATCGACTGGTTGTTCCGGATACGTTGGGCCATTGGCTCCATATAAAGAGCAAAAAGCAAGGGAGAGAGGATCCGCTCCTTCAGTTGAAAGTCGTGCACATACGTGAGGTTGTCCTGGGGAGAGGCCTACCTGGGCCCACCCAGTGTGTGCGGTCCAGCTTGATTTCCATATCGTCTGGAGTATCAAGGAACGACCTAAAGAGACCCTCCCCGAAGTCGCAACATTCTGGCCTTCTGCCTCACGCCTAATATTGTGGATACAGATATTGTTGCATCTAGAGCGGTTCTCTAGTTCTTCCGCGTGGACCTTGAGGTCTATGTGTTGATCTTTGGAGCACAGCACCTACTGTTGTAGGAGTTCGATGTCTTCGTCTGTGTTTGTGCTTTGAGTCTCAAGGGTGTCAACCCTGTCTCCCAGCAGGTCTACATCTTAGCGTGAACAATCACTTGGGGGTATAGGGGGAAGGGAATAGGTAAGGCAGCCCCCCACTCATACAGTATTTAAACAATTGGAGCCTCACCTATATGTATACACATCCACATAAAAAACCAACAAGAGTATGGACCCCTCCTTATTAGTGTCCCTAGGGATTTGTCAATGACATAGATCCAATGGTTAGGATGTGTAGGGATACTAAAAATCACACAGGACCACTCAACTTCATCCACCAGAAAAGTGTGAAAGATAGAGAGAGTACCTCACGGTAGCACCACCCGAGGGGGTTCCCGGTTAGTAATTGCCGGTATACCCACTTCTCATCATTGGCCACTCTCTCTATGTGAAAAGACAAAAGTGCACTAAAGAAAGATAATAGTGCAGACGTGAGAACAGTGATGTGAAAAAACACAAATAGTGACAAACGTCTCACCACTGACACATAATTTGAAATGTACAGAGCAGATGTATAGACCCCTAACCAGACACACAAATAATATGTAAAAGTGTGGTGGGGTTGTGCTTGCTTTACCGTTTTATTCTGATGCAGCAGAACCCCACTTCTTAAAAATGGTAAATATGTACCATAATTCTTTTCAATCTCAAGCCGACATGTTTCATCGCTGCAATTTTAGCGATTTCATCAGGGCAATGAGGGGTAAAAAATTCTCAGTCTTTTCATGAAGTCATGGACCTTGAGGGTGCTACGTTAGCACATACCAGCACCACTCAGAAAAGGGGGGCACCGTATTAGGCGTCCACGTGTCCCAACATGTGACCGACTCTAATCACAGCCACTATCGCCGAGTCCCTCCGGCGCTTCCGACGATCCACCTACTGTTGTAGGAGTTCGATGTCTTCGTCTGTGTTTGTGCTTTGAGTCTCAAGGGTGTCAACCCTGTCTCCCAGCAGGTCTACATCTTAGCGTACCTCCCTGGTTTCCTGCGCAATTTCGGCCTGCTTGAAATCGTCCTGGAGTGACGCGAAGAGGGTTTCAAATAAGGCACAGGTAAGTGGATCGTCTGTTTCCCCAGTGTCCGCCGGATCAGTGCTTTCCGTCATGTTGGTCGCCTGCGTCTTGAGTAATAAGTCCTTGACAGACCTATCCTTCTCCTCCCCCTTGGCGGTCGCCATGTTTGCCTTCTCTGGGGGAGTTAGGTCCCCATTTGCCAATGAGGGACCTGCTTGCGGCCCCCCCTCACCCCGGCCTCCGGCAACTGGAGCTGAGGGTCTGGATGCGAAGGTCAAGATGTGGCGTGAAAGGACAGCGGGAGAGTTGTTTGTGGTAGAGGTTGGAGCTCCACAGGCTCACAGTGGGTGCTGCTCGCCGTGATGGCCGGGGGGAGGAGGTGTCACCGTTCCGCTGCACCGCCAGCCCCTAGCAAATTACCCTTGCTCTCTGGTAGTTATCCACTGGATCGGCCGCCAATAGCTATGTCCCGACTCTACCTCGCATCTATCCGCCTCTGGCTGCTCCGTCGGCTAACCTCGGTCTGCTGGCGCTCAATAGGCCAGACTCGACTCAGGCCTGTCTCAGTGCGAGGCGTGTTGGCTGAACCAGTGCCTGCTCCTGAAGTAGTCTGCAACCAAGGGATCCCAGCAGCTCTCTTCTCAGAACCCCAGGTGGCCCAAACCCCACCCAATCCGCCTTCAGCCAGTGTGAACACAAAGCCCTTCCCAGATACAAGATTGTAAGTTTTTTTTTAAAACAATCCAACCCTTGGTAGCGGGTATCATGTGGCTGATCTGTGCCCTTTGCAGCGTCTTACCATCTGGTTGTATATATCAGCATTCAGTTCGTTAAATACTCAACCTAGCACTGCAGTCAACATGTACCAACATGAATTCCCCTCTCCAATATGTCCGCTGTATGCAACGCGGCATCATAATACATTAGCCTCGATTCGGAGCACCTCGATGACACTGTGAGGCTATAGGTATAACTAGAATTTAAACCTCTTTGATGAGGGGTTGGAACGAGTCCATATTGCTTTCTTACATAAATTGGTATTTTAATTTGAATTTGCGAGTGTTAATAGGAAGGTACTGTGATGCTGTACACTCCTACTACGTTAGACTCGCTTGAATATACCCCTTTCCAACATGTCCACCACACGCGACGTGATGGGCGGAGCCTATCCCTCCCTCCGGCTACTTCCTCAGCCTTCGGAAGCGCCGGAGGGACGCGGCTACAGTAAGGAGCAATGGGTCCTGGGCGGGATTCCTCCATAGAAGCAGTGGGTATGAGGGAGAGTAATAAAGGGTTATCACTTTGAATACTCCTGCAACAGGAACTCGGGAGCTTTTAAAATCGGCAATCTGTACCGACATACTGGGATACTTGCTATCGTGGCGAGCCTCGGCATGCCGATTCAGGAAACTACAACACGTGGGCCTCCCGGTGCTTTAGAACATCATGCGCCGGGCGGAGTGCGGGACATTATCCCGGTAACTACCCGCGAAAGATGTATTCATAACTTGTTTTTTATGAACTGGGAAAATAGACATTAACAAGCCACTGATTCCAACACAGGTGGCTCAACATTGACAAGTCAGTGACGGACTCGTGATCACGTGACACAAGGTCTGGGAGGCTTGTCGGTATGTGATGACTGAGCAACTACAAGGTAATGATTTCTCACAAGCTTATTTGATGTGTGGTGTAGATGTGCCAACCATGTTTTATGCCACAGGTCCATCACTGCTGTGCTCCGTTTTTTATGTTTGCACAGGTCCTTGATGAAGTGAAGACTGGGAATAGAGACCCCATTCTTTCACCCTGATGAAATTGCTGACACAGGAGCAATGAAACATGTCAGTCCATTCTAAATTCACAACAATGGTATATAATTAACCATTTTTAATGGGAAGGTTTGCAGCATCGGAATAAAAATACAGACAGCCAGCAAAACTTTACCGGTTTTTATTTCCCTTTCTCTTTGTTTTGGGGTCAGAGGTTTACTTTTACACACCTTGGTTTACAGCAGTATTTGTATGTGTACTCTGTCTGTATTTTCTTTCTTCACACAGAGAGAGTGACCAATGATGAGAAGTGGGTATACCGACAATTACTAGCCGGGAACCCCCTCGGGTGTTACGTCCGTGAGGCACTCTCTCACACTTTTTTTCTGACACTGTGTGGGGTGGCCTGTGCATATTTGTTGTTGTTTTATACAAACATAACATCTTGACCTATGGAATAGTGGTGAGGGATATACCGAGGGTACCAACAAGTGTATTGGACCCCCATCCATTTTGGTCAGTACAATGATGTGTTAGGACTGGGTAGGGCTTTGTGTTGACAGTACTTTGAGCGGGGGGCTGCCCTACTGTCCTTTCTTCCCCCTTCACTCCTGGAGATTGATAACTCCTTCAGCCAGTGACAAGAGGTCTACTGGCTGTGCCTCTGATGCTGCCCACTCGAGGCCTGTGGGCAAATCCTTGCCCGAGCGACCCAGCAATCACACAGGGGGGTTTGGAGAGGCAGCAACCACAGAGTCCTGCCAGCCAGCACTGGCCCTCGCCTCACCACAGAGTCATCTCGCGCCTCACCGGGCTGCACAGTCCACAACCGCTGATGCAGGCTCAGGGGGGGAGAGCCCCCGCAGCGTCTCCTGTCTTGCCGGACTCACCGTTGGTCGCTCCTGTCGACATCTGTCCTCTCGCCTCCGGACCGTGCGCACTGCGTCCCCAGCTCCGTGGCGTCTCCAGTAGTCAGGCCCTCAGCGCTCAGCTCTGTGTTCCGGCCACCGGTGATAGAGCGGGTGGTCAGCCCGTAGGCAGGTCACCACCACGGCCTGCTCCCGCCACCAGGCCACTGCTCTCCAGCCTCTTTGGGGCGGGGATACATCCCGGCTCACCCAGCTGTGGACGATAGGCTCGGTCAAGCTGCACCACGGGAAACGTCTCGCAGCCCCCAGTGACAGCCGTGCGGCACCTGGGGCCTTGCACCTCTGTCCGTTGTCACCCGTTGGCCGCAATCACCGGCACCCATGGGTTCTGGAACCAGCATGCGGGTCAAGATGCAGTCTCTGCGGGTCCTCACTGCAAGGCTTAAGCCAGGGCCCGGGATCCGAGCTGGAGCGACGAATAGGGACGTCCTACTCAGTTGCCATCTTGGCCTCGCCCTCTTCCATAACATTTTAAACCATTTTCTAAACTTTTTTCCACGCTTTTTCATTGATTTCAATGGGAGAAATCATTCTTGTTTTACTTTTAGCACTGATGTGCGTGTTTCTACCAGGGGCGGCTCCTCCCCAGTGGCGGACGAGCATCACCCCACTGGCTCAGAGTCAGCTGTGAAAAATAAAACAATATGTTACTATTGTTTTATTTTTCATTTGCTGGCTAAGCCAGCGTGTGTGTGTGGGAGGGGTTGGGCAGGGAATACAGGGAGGAGTGATTGTGCACTTCTAACTGTGCATGCCTGTTTCGCCGGTCGTCTCAGGCCGGCCAAACAGACAAACGCAGTTAGGTTTCTCTAACTGGCTGTGAAGAAATGTGCTAGACTCCCAGTGGCTGAGCGGATTGTCTAAGCAGCCCCCTCAGGCCAATCCCGATGCTGCTCTCATATTAAGAGAGTAGCTTCTGGATTGGTTGGGGAGTTTCGGAAGCAGAAGGCAAGAAGGAGCACCAAAGCTGAAGGCCGCAAGATCAGGTACGTTTTGAATTTTTTTATTTAACCCTCTCCCACTCCCCCTCCCAGTATTGGCGGCAGCCGCAACTGGTTTCTACAGTCGCAGCATCACGGGCAAGATCGAAAGTAAGAACTAGCTGTGATCAGGTTAGAAAAAAAATCGTTACATATTTTAGTATATAGGTGGCTAAGGAGAGAGGGGGGAAGGTAGTTAGATGTTGAGAAGTACAGTATTGTATTTTTTTTCTTTTTAACCACTTTTACATTCTCATGTAGGTTGCATTCGTATTCCCACGTCGGGACAGTTGATATTTTTTCAACATAGGTCTAAAATAGTTATTGGTAAAATAGTTAATACTTTTTTTAAACTATTTTTTTTTTTCAAATAAATTTTTATTGTTGCTCTGGGCGTATCATCTGAGAATATAGGAGGACACGGGCTGGCGTCAACATTCAGCCAGTATCCGTCAATACCGCAACTTTTCTTTTGCTGATTAGGATTATTCACGCATCAAAAACGACAGTACATTTTTAAACCAAAGCTAATGACGAATGTCAATAAATAAGAAAAAACATCCCCTAAAGAACAGCTCCTACTATGGTCTTCCATCTCCCCCGTGTCCGCCTCCCATTTGTTTCTCAGGTCTTGCAGGGTTCCCAGTGTATTGTTGGTTAGCGTTCGGTACGTGAGGGACACCGCTCCCCTCCCTATTTGCTCTTGCAATAACCTACCCTCTAAAGGGGCGTATTCTGGGATGTCTGCCAGAACGATGTTCTGTGCCCTCCAGGCGTGCATTAGCCGTGTGTATCTGTAATACTGAGTGTTATGTAAGCCAAAGTCTCCCTGTAAGGCTTGGAATGTTTTCAGTTCTCCCCTAGCAATCACGTCCCCAATGGTCGAAATGCCGATGTCATCCCACTGCCTAAAGCCCGACAGTTTATGAAGTTCACCCAACCACTTACAGTGCCATAGTGGCGTCTGTCGGGTGGGTCGTTTGTCCCATCCCATGCGTTTGGTCGCCCTAACCCATGCAGTCAACGACGTGATTCTGGTAGCTGGCAGAAGGTGCCCCCCCCTTGGACCTCCGTATAAGTAGTGTAGAATGTTCGTGTGAGACCATTTTGATCGTTCTAGTGCATAAGTGGGGTGATCTATTGCTGCATGCAACCATTCATTTATCGGGGTAAGGTGTTCCGCCCAATAATACGCCTCCAGGTTGGGGAGGGAGATCCCACCACTGTACTGGTGGCGCTGCAGCGTGGTCAAGGCTATTTTCGGGTGTTTCCCCAACCATAAGAATGTTCGTAGATCCGCGTGGATTTTAGGCAAGGTCGTAGGAGGGAGCGGGTAATATTCATTTTGCAGCGCATAGAGGAATTTTGGGAGCAGAACCATTTTGTATAGCGCTGCGCGCCCTAGTAGGGTGAGCGGGAGCTGTCTCCACCGGTCCATTTCTAATTTCGCGCTTGCCATAATGCGGGTCACGTTATTATTAAGGGAAAGTGTCTCGTCTAGTGTTATGTACACCCCCAGGTACTGGAATCCCTCTGTGGTGTGAATGAGGAGTTCCGGTAGGCAATCCCTGCGCTCTCGGCCCTGTGGGTCATACAGAATCGATTTATGCCAATTAATGGTATGACCCAATCTCGCTCCGAAGTCATCCAACTCTTGGAACAGGACCGGGATCGTGGCCTCCGGCTCCGTCACAAACAGCAGGACGTCGTCCGCGTACAACGAGATTTTTTCCTGGGTAGCTTCCGAGTCTCCCCAGGTGAACCCCCTAATACCCTGATTCTGTTGGATCCAGATCGCTAGTATTTCTATCGTCAATGTGAATAGAAGGGGGGGACAGTGGGCATCCCTGGCGCGTCCCCCTGTTGATGTAGAATTCGCGTGACAGTCGTCCATTTACCCTCACTCGTGCCTTTGGGGTGGCGTATAGGAGTCTAATCCATTGTAAGAACTTAGGGCCAAAGCCGAACCTCCGGAGCGTCTCAAACAGGAAGGGCCAGTGTACTGCATCGAAGGCCTTTTCTGCATCCAAGGAGAGGAACCAATGGGGCTCGCCCCTCTCTCGGACTTCCTGCAGCCAGTTATGAGTGTGGCGGAGGTTTAATTTGGTCGCCCTGTCTGGCAGGAACCCAGATTGGTCTGCGTGCACTAATTCGGAAATCACCCCCCGCAGGCGTCTAGCAAGGACAGTGGCCAGAATCTTCGTCTCCATATTGAGGAGAGAGATCGGGCGGTAGGAGGCACACAGGTCTCTGGGTTTACCCTCCTTATGTATAGGGACAATCGTGGCCGTGGCCAGATCAGGTGGCAGGCTTGCCTTTTGGAGTGCCTCAACAAAGAGCTTTTTAATATGGCGTTGCAGCAGGTCCACCGTACGTTTGAAGAATTCCGCCGGGAAGCCGTTGGGTCCCGGCGTCTTCCCCGGTTTCAGGGATGTAATTGCCTCCGCAATTTCCTCCAGTGTGACCTCAGCTTCCAGGTCCGCAGTGTCCTCCTGGGACAGTGTTGGGACCTCCATGTCGCAGAAATAGTGGCTGGCTTCAGCCTCGCCCCCCAAGTCTCTAGCTCTATAGAAATCCTCATAGTACGTGGCAAAGGCCTCAGCTATGGCCTCGTCCGTACAGGCTGATCTGTTCCCCGTCACTTCAATTCTGTCTACCCAGCGTTTCGCCCTCTCTCTCTTGCTCAGCCATGTCAAAAGTCTACCAGATTTATCACCCACGTCGTATAGGCGGTGGAGTGTCGCCAGTGCCTGTGTGCGTGCTTCCCCGGTGACAAGTTCTCTATAGTGCCTTTGTGTGTCTAGCAATTTCCTAAGTATTTTTTCTTCCTTCCCATGGTGATATTCTGCTTCAAGGGCTAAGATCGAGACCTCCTCATTCGTGACCGCATGGTGTAACTCCTTCCTGGCCGCCCCCGTCTGCTGTTTATGCGGTCTCTAAGAACTGGCTTAAGTGCTTCCCAGAGTGTGATCCCTGACTCCACTCAACCCTCATTCTCTGCTACATACACCTTTATGTCTGCTCTAATCCCCTTCAATAGATCCGGTGTTTGCAGGTCCCACGCCGCGAGGTGCCATTCCCTGGTCTGTCTCCCCCTCTCACGTCCCAGGTGTACCGACAGGGTGGAGTGGTCCGAGATTCCCTGCGCCTTATATTCCGCTATGTCATTGACCGTGATTTCTTGCCTAGAGGTGAATATGTAATCCAGTCTGGAAAAGACCTTGTGGGCCCCGGAATAAAAGGAGTAGGCCTCCTGTGTGGGGTAGAGCCATCTCCAAACATCTGTGAGGCCCAAAGTGTGCATCTGTCGAGCCAGCGCTGTGTCGTGTCCCGCCGTACGTGGGGTCCCCGATCTGTCCCTTGTGGTACACATTACATCATTGAAGTCTCCCCCCACTATCTGGATCGTATCTGCCGTGTCCAGAAGGATAGCAGTGACTGCCGCGAGGGTGCGCGCCTGGAGCTTTGGGGGGGCATAGACTGAGACTATCGTGTACCTGTGCCTCCTCCATGTGCCCTGTACTCCTGCATACGTCCCCTGTGGGTCCAACCATGTACGAGTGATGGCGAATGGTGTGGATTTCGTAAGGAGGATTGCAGCCCCCCTGGAGTCCGCCGTGTAACCCGAGTGCGCAAGCACCACATGCCTTCCCCTTGCTATAAAGGCGCACTGGGTGCCTCTTAGGTGGGTTTCCTGGAGTAATATATTGTCCGGCGCCAGTCTTTTTAGATATGCATTGACTAGGCCCCGTTTGATCTTTGACCCCAGGCCATTCACATTCCAAGACAATATTGTGACGCCTGTGTCACTCGTGTGGGTGTGATCTAGTGGATCTGCCATTGTGTGTTCACTTCATATTTCCAGGTAGGGCTCCCGAGGTGGTGTGGTGTAAGGTGCGTAGTGGCATGTAGTCGCTGTTTCTCAACTTGTTCCCCCCTCCCGTCCTAACTCCCCTGTTCCCCCAACTCACAATTGCGAAAAACCCATGTTCTCCCCACCTCCCCCACCTCCCTCCCCTTCCAGTCGCTCCCTTTCCAGGGACCTAACCATCCGCAGGTGAAGGTCTGTCGCCCTCCCACCTTTCCCTCCCATCACACACCCAACAACTGAAAAAACAAGAAAAACAACATAGGAAGGCGTGCCAACTTGCGTGTTCCCGTTACCGGGCTGCTATCTCAATGTCCCCCGGAAGGCCGTGCTCATGATTGCGAGTCTTGGGTGTCCACCACGGGACCCAGTCCAGGTGAGTCCTGTTCCAGTAGCTGTATCTCGGCGACCAGGGGGTGGACCGATTCGGCCCGATTGTTCTCTCCGTCTCCCCCGGAATCATGCCCCTCCGAATCTCCATCCTCGTCGCCCTCCGATCGGATACCATTTAGCAGGCTGCTGAACCTGGAGCCCGAGGAGTTGTTATTGTTTGGGGACGTCGATCTGCCCCCTCTCCTCCCACTAGTGGCGCGGGTCTGGTAGGGTGTAGCTGGTTTACTTCCCCTGATCTTTCCGGATCGTCGTCTTCGTGGTTTCGGATGTTCCCATCGCGTCCTTTCCCTCAGCTCTCGGTCTATGGCGTCTCTGCCCGCTGCTTCCCTACTGTTCAAAATGGGGCGTTCCTCTAGCCATTGCCAGGCGTCCTCCGGGCAAGTGAAGAAGATGGTTTTGTCTTTATAGATGACTTTAAGTTTCGCAGGGAAAAGGAGAATGTAGTCCAATTTCAAGGCCCGTAGTTTCAGCTTCACTGAGTCGAAGGATCGGCGTTGTTTGGATACCTCCTGGCTATAGTCTGGGAAGATCATAATCGTGGCATTTTCAAACCGGATCTCCCCCAGCTTCCTGGCTTCTCTGAGGATTAAGTCTCTGTCAGCATAGTTGAGGAATCTCGCTATGACCGGCCTCGGTCTCGCGCCCTCCGGCGGTTTGGCCAGCAGCGCCCTGTGGGCCCTCTCAATAACGAAACAGGTAGAGAACTGAGCCGCGGGGAAGGTATTCTTTAGCCATGCATGGAGGAAGGAGGCCATATCCCTCCCTTCAAGGCCTTCTCTAAAGCCCACAAAGCGGAGGTTGTTGCGGTGGGACCTATTTTGGGCATCATCCACCTTCCATTGCAAGTGGCGATGTGAGGCCTGGAGCTCTGCCATGTCTTTCTTTAGCGCTGTGATCGACGATTTGTGATCTGTGACTCTGTTCTCGGCCACTGTTACTCTTTCTGTTAAATTGCGAAAGTCCTGACGTAGCAGCGTTATCTCAGAGCCTACTTCTCCAATTTTTACCTCCAAAGCCGCCCTCGATTCCTGGATGTCACTTCTAGATGCCTGAATGGCTGCCAGGAGCATTGCCGTTTCTGTGAGCGGTCCAGGCGTGTCCGGCCGCTGGTCCACGTTTGGTCTCGATGTTGCAAAGTTGTCCATAGGGCCTTGCTTCGTCGGTTTAGGGATCGGATCTCGTTTTCCCCATGACTGCCACCGCTATAGGATCGGCTGCGGTTCTGTGCTGATCCCTACTGAAGTCAGCGACTCGTTGTAGTTGCGCGCCTGTATTGACACTTTTTCCGGGTGCAGCCGATAGTCGGGTGCAGCTCTTGGGGGGGGGGGGGGGGCGGGCGAGTGTCGTCTGACCGTTGTTTTGCACCTCAAGTCCCCCCGTTGGAACTTCTCGTCCCGTCCCCTCCCCATCACCAGGGAAGCTTCTATGGCAGATGTAGATCCCCGGGTGTTCTGGGTGTCGTTCCCACCCCGGTGCTTGGAGTGGCCGAGGCGTACTCTCCCGCCAACGGAGGGTCGCGGCGGGGTGCCTGCTGGGGACTCGCTCCTCTCGCCTTCCCTCCAATAGCACGGATCACTTCTCTCGCCACCCGCTGCGCGTTGTTCTGTGCCTGGCCCTCGAGGTCCAGAGTCCGCCCCCGGGCCCGCGCCTCCGCTCTCCCCCGACAGTAGGTAGGGGTGCTGGACCGTGTCGTAATCAGACGCGGTCACCCCTCGTGGACCGCAGCCGCCGGCGTCTGTTGTTCTCTGCCGCCTGTCTCCGTACCCCGGGGGGCCTCGCTGCAGCTCAGTACCACGCCCTAGGTGGGTCGGGTGCAGGGGGGGGAGGGGAGGGTGCCGCAATCACGGCGGCTGGCACAGTCTCGAACCCGGTGAAGATCACCGGCCCCCACCACAAAGTCCTCCCCCGGATGGCCTCACCTCCAGGACGTCGTACCCCTCACGTGGGCGAGGGAGCTGCTCCGCACCGGTTGTTCGTGCTCATCACAGTCGGGTGGAGTGGGGGGGAAGAAGAAGGCCGGTCCAGATTTCTCCCGCACTCGACCCCCGGCTGCTGCCCAACGCTGGTAACCGCTTCCCCGAGATCGCTCACCGGCTCCATTCGGTGGCGGGCGCCATCTTGGTAAAGGCAGTCGGGGGCCCGACCCCGATGTCCCGGCTGCACTTTTCCGCCTCGGGACGCGGATCCGTCTCCCAGCCGTTCCGCTTCTCTGCCGGCTCTCCTCGCTCACCCAGTCAGGAGTTTGCGGTCCTCTCCGCTCTCTCGCATCCACAGCCTATGCCGCCGCCGCCATCTTGCTTGATGCGGGCGCACCCGATCCGGTGCCGATTACGGCGGAGAACGGGAGATCCACGGCGCTGTCGGTGCCACAAAGCCTGCCTCAGATGCAGCGCGCTTGTATGCACTGCCTGATGCGATATTTTTGTCCGGGATAGAGTTTAAACGTCAGATTAGGTGGCAGCCCGGCCGGAGCTCCGGCTAGACACGTCTTAGCCGGCCATGCTGCTAGCCACGCCCCTTTTTTTTAAAACTATTTGAAAGAAAACCAACATTTTTAAATGTTTGCGCCCTTTTTTTTTTAATCTACTTTTGAAATTGGATTGGAAGAGACGTCATGTCGTTGGAGGGGACACCTAGAAAAAATGGATGGATTACAATTGAAATTTTTTTCAGGGATTTTCATTTTTCCGAAAATACATTCTCATGTTTTTGAGAATTGTAGTACACATTGGTTTTTTAATTGTTTTTCTTTTTTGGGGACCTACGGATTGGAACAAAGATATAAATAAAAAAAAATTCAAAGGGATTTGGGAATGGGAGTTTGACTTACACTTTTTTACATTTTGGATTGTTTTTTACAGGCAAAAATTCGAATTTTCAAAATAGACTTTTTTCGGGATTTGTTTTTTGTTCTTGGATGTTGGATCGAGACCCTGTTTGGATAAATGGAGAACAGAACACTCTTGGCGACAGTTGGTTTGAAAAAGTCACCAAGAGTTGAAGAAAGAATATATCAACATGTAGGAACTAAAATGTCTGTAATTTGTAAAAAAAAGAATTTTAATAAAGCCAATTTAGTTTGAGTGTTGTTTAAACAGGCAAGCAATATTAAAGGTTTCTAGAGCGTGGTAGAAGTGTAGAATGTAGACCATGTTGTCCAGGTAGTCTGAAGCACCCCTCAAAATTTTTTTATTGATTTTAGATAATAGTCTGAGATTTCTTTACTTTTGGGGGAATCCCGGGAATTCCCAAAAACAGGTAGTTAAACATTGTGCAAGTCTCATTTTTTGGAAACATTGGTCCTTCTTCAAAATTTTCAAGAAATTGGAGGAGTTCTGCCATCCCTCAATGGCATTGATCGTCTATGCACCTCCCTATAAACAGGTCGTGTAACAGTTCCACCAGTCAAAGGGGCACCTTGGCTTACTCCTGTGACCCAACCAGCTTAGATGGCCAATCCATGTGTCCTCAAAATAATTTAGTAGTAGGGGCAATTTGTCCTTGTTTTAGGTGAAGTATTCCGATTCAGTAATTGAAGTGTAAAACTCGTCCACATACTCAGGCAGTACAAAGCATAATGCTGTTAGTTTCTTGATTCAAATTGCAATTTACTTTTTGACGTGTAATCCTCAACTAAGGATTTTTTAAAATTTAATGCCAATGTGCCTGCGAAAAATGAAAAAAAAATCCTTGAATTTGGGTGGTAGGATACATTTTGCAAATGGTGTCAATCAAATCTAGGTATCAGCTTTGACACTAAACTCACTTTCTCAGACAACATAAATCAGACCACTTCAGCTTGTTTTTACCTAATAAGAACCCTGAAAAAGATATTGCAATTCATTCCAAATTCCAAAACACTCATAAGTTTCTAAAACCATCAAGAAGCTTCATTGGCATTCAGTTGGAGAAAAGATTGGCTTTTAAACTGCTCTGTTTGTCCTACAAAGCACTTCATGATATGGGCCCACTCTATGTGAGAAAAGATTTCCGTTGGTACATTCCTAGAAGACCTCTTCACTCCAGCTGTACTAAATCAGTGACGAGACCAAAAACTATGAGATTTGCCTGGGGAAGGAGAAGTCTGTCACATGTCGCTATAACATTTTGGAACTCTTATCTCTTATACCTTAAAACATCTTCACCCTCTTGCAGCTTAGGAAGCACTTAAAACTGCTTTTTTCACAAAATCTGGCTATTTAATAACACCCAATTTCTACATATAGATCTATCTTTGTATCTGTGGACACCCGCACCAAGACACCTTGAGTATTCGAGCGCTTTATAAACATAACAGTATCAATTGTCAATTCAAAGTCGGTTATCACTTTTCTAGGGCTTTTATTCAATGTTTTGGTTTTAATCACTGTTACAAATTAAGGATTGCTTGTCGGGGAGTAAACTGTACACTAATGGAACTGTTGTGTGTTTTATGTTATCATGAATAGTGTATGTTTGGGCGAATGGATGGGGTGTTGACTTAAAAGTCCCATCCATCATCTAAATATCGCTATTCACAAGGATTATCAGGTAATGGTCTGTGCTAAATATTAGTATTCTTTTCTGAGGGTTTTGGTTTTCATGCAAAAGGAAAGGTTTATTAGTGAAAGTAATGGTTAGTTCAAGGGGGAGGTAAATGTCTGAATAGGTTCATGGGGTTACTCGTTGGGATTACTTGCCTGTTTTTGCCTTTGTATCATCCTCATAAGATTGGGTATTGTGGGCCTACTACTGGCTGCATGCATGGGACTGTTTTGGGATACCTCTCTCAAAACTAAGCCACTGGGTTCATTGGAGGTGGCTTCAGGTGATGTTAACTGCTGTATATTTCCCAGTTAAATCTCCATTGCAGAGGCAGAATGGTTATGCTCTGAGGTACTTTCAACAGTGTCACCCAGACTAACCACTCTGCCTGTGAAGTGGGATAAAAATACTGCACACACTTCCAGTGACTCCTGGGCTCAGTTAACCTAGCCTTAAAATAAAGATAACCACCATTCTTTAAGAGCCTATTGCGTCTTCCGGGCTTCACAAAACATTCTTGCCATGCTGATGCCAATATTGTTGGGTCTGTTAAGAAAAAGAAATAGAAAAAAGTATAATATTGTGTGTTTACAGTGCTATTTTAATGTTTGCCCTTTTTTATTTTGCCTGCTTAGTTTAAAAAATAAGTTTTGTTAATTTTGGTTTCCTGTGTAGAAAGTAAACCTGTATGAAGCCCTGTTCAAATAAGAGGTGTTTGTTACCTGTTTCACCTAAAAAAAAGTGTTTTTGTTTAAGTTACCAGTATGTAATGTCAGGTTTGTTTATCTGAAGCTTGGTCTGTTGTGGTTTTTTTGTGGGGAGGGTTTGGAAGTTGCAATTTTGGCCTTGGAAGTGGTTCTTGTGGCTGTTATTAAATTCCATACTGTTATTATCTCTTTTTGGGGGAAAAAATGTAATATGTTATTTATTTTTTACATATTAACCCCTTATGTGCTCATGACAAAATGGTTCAGTCATGAGCACAAGTGCGTGTGTGCTCATGAGCACACTTGCACAAAATCCCTCTGCTGTAAGCAGCAGAAGGCTTTCCTTTTTTTGCGTTTTTGTCTCCGAGGCATATATATATATATATATTTTTGTAATGACGATTGCGCGCATCGGGCACTGGCGTCATTACACCAAAAACAAAACTGAAACTTAGTTTCAGTTTCACTGTTTAGGTGCTTGTGGGGCTATCTCAGTCCCCGGGCACCGAAACACATGGTGGAGGTATCGTTGGAAAGGGGATAATCTCCCCTTTCCAATGGTACCCTTCCCTAGCGGATCACTGCTTGGGGATCGCCCCAGGAGGATGTTCCCCAAGCAGGGATCCACCCTCTAGGCATATGAGAGGGGCGAGTGGCTCCTTTGACAAGGGCCTTTGCTTCCCCCATTAAATTATGGCATCATCAGGCAAAAGGCTTTCTGCCCTCCCATCAGGCAGATGGATGAAATAGCCCCATATCTGCCCCCTGAGGGGTGGTGGGGTCAGAAAGCCCACTAGATATCAGGGATTTTTAGGTCGACCCTATGGCAGCGCACATGCGCTGCATAGGCAATCGACCTCTTGGAATCACTTCAGCTTCAGGAGAAGCTTGTGCATGTGATGCTCACACGCAATTGGCCTTTGTGTCTGGCTTTAGCACGCAATTGGCCAAAGGCGTGTGGATGTTTTAGTAAAATGTTCACTCTCAGAGCGTTTTGCTCTCGGAAGCCAGCAGCGGCGCGCAGGCTGACATCTGTTTTGTGTCACCTGGCACTTTCGCAGCTGCGGTTTTCATTGTGGTCTCATTTATTACTTCCTGCTTTGGCTTTCTCCGGGCTGAGCTCTCGCTTGGTTTACATGCAGTCTTTCTCCCACATAAAGCCGTTGTGTGCCATTTAATGAGTTGTCGAAAATCGGTCTTTAAGTTTGTCCAGGCATAATCGGGGGCTTTG
This sequence comes from Lissotriton vulgaris, assembly GCF_964263255.1. Lineage (NCBI taxonomy): Eukaryota > Metazoa > Chordata > Amphibia > Caudata > Salamandridae > Lissotriton > Lissotriton vulgaris. The sequence continues at coordinate 27,622 of NW_028243522.1, forward strand.
GCATAGCGCGCGCCTTGAAACAACAGGACTTAGAATCGCTGCTGTCAACGGCCACCTTCCCTGTGATACATCTTTCTCATCATTTCACTCGACTGACGGTCCCTGCTTAAATATTCATTTTGCATGAAATATTCATAGTTCCTTTGTGTCAGCGCATACAAAAGTAATGTTTTTTTGTCAGTGATCGCATCAAGACTAATTTGTGAAAGCCGGTGTTCTTGGTTGCGTTATTTAGCAAGGCATGGGCCGGAGATACATTGTTGTATTCTTGTTTCTGGTGTGGGTGGGAAAGGCGCACACAGGGCAGCTGACATGCTCTCAGCAGCGAAGCATTTTTTTCAGCCCGTTGTACAGCCAAATAAATTACAATGCCTGCTTGCAATTTGTTTGTTGTTGCTGATTGGCCTCGCAGAAATCTTTCACCATAATTTCTTGTTTGCCTCCGGTAAGTAGAAGCAAGAGGCCTGCAGCGTTTACTTAGCATGGCCACCTTTATACCATTTCCAGGAAAAGCTTCCTTTTAAGGGACGTCACATTGGCTTCGCTTTCTGCCAGATGTATCTGAGGCTTTTGAAACCGTTCAATGCGGGGTTACAATCAATTTATTAAGGTAAATGTAATACATTTTCCAAATAATTTGAAATTGGACCGAGGACACTGCAGCACTTTACACGCGCACCAGATTACTTTTCATATTTTTTTGAGGGCCTTTGTTTTTTAAATCAATGCTAAAGGGTACCTTCCTAACTTTGATCTGAAACAATGTAGGCACATGCATTGGTTGGTATCAGGAGCTAAAACGAGGGAGGAGGTTACAGTCAGCCCGTGTATCAGATCATTGTGACAAAGACAGTGCGAGATTAAGCGATCTGCCCAGAATCACAGAATCATGCTCCGATGCTGAGACTCGGTTACAAATATGCTAATGCTGTGAAGATTGGAGACTTCCTCTCCTGCATGCAAGCATGCTTCTACTTGGTCACTAAATGACAGGGATGCACTTGTTCATCTGTGTCTGTTATACATGGGGAATGTTTAAGCAGCGGGGACGGATTCCAGCTCGGTAGGAATGCGCCATACTTATTTGTTAAAAAGTGATTTTCTTTTAATACATGTCAGGCCTAAGCAGTAGAGGCTGAAAGTAATAGTGATTGGCCCTCTGTCCGAAAATCGCACCTTGAAGGTGAGCATTGCATCTGTACACTCCACGGAATGCTGCAGTGTAAAGGAGTTTGGCAATATCAGTTACAAGCGCAGTTCTGCTTTCACAGGTCACAACGAAAATGTGGTGGAAATGTTTACACTAATGGTTCTAAGCCATTGAGAGTGCGGCACACAGTATTGGGATTGTTTTAGTCACTGCACCTACACACCTTTTCCAAACAGTCTACTCCACCTCAAAAACAGTATTCTGGCCTGAATGGCGAATCGGAGTCGCTATGTCACCTGCACCCTGGACGGCAGGCAAACCAGCACCTGACTTTAAGAGGGATACAGAAAGCAAGGGTTGTTTGTCTCTAAATGGGGCTTGGCCTATGTAATTTAGGGGATGTTTAAACATGTGAAGTACATTTCTGTGATTCCCATACTGTGCCACTCAATCAGCAGTTTGGTGCGTCTGAGCTTTCTATTATTGCATCCGGATATATAACACACCAACCAGTGCCATACAAAGTAATTACTAAACCAAAAAAAAAAAAAAAAACATCCTGAAAATAGCTAACAATTTTAGGAAATGCAAGACTACGTAAAAATATAAAAAAAAGTAGCAGGAAGTAAATCGCGGACTGAATTACTTGACCATATTTTACATTAATTTGAAATTGATCAGTGTTTTTACCAGTAAGTGTAACAGGCAATAATATGGGGCCTGATGGGAAACCGTTTTTAATTATTACTGGGTCTCAGATTCTGGAACCGCCCCATTTAATCCCTAACCGCGCACAATGTGTCATTTCAGTGGCCTCAGTAGTGGCATGTTGCTTGAGTCTTTAGGCACATCGAGGAAGGCACATATCCCGATATCCACGAAAGGGGTTTGCGGTGTAAGCCGTTGCTCCAAATGCTGGCCTTCTTCAGCCTAGATAGGAATCTGTGGATCCTTGACATTTTAGAGTTGTTGTAGTTTCTGCTAAGGTTGCCAGCCTGGAGTGCTCTTCCACCCACCTCTTCATTTGTGGGGTGTATTTATGCAGCAGTAGGCAGCATACCTCCCTTAAATGCATTTGAAAAAACTAAGATAGTGCCAAGCTGTTGCTTATGTTAGCAAGTCCCTTTCTTGCCCTTTTTTGTATCCTTTTACTCATTCAAAAGCATCTCTGCCTGGTGCATCATTGGGACAAAGACAGTGAGAGATTAAGAGATTTGCCCACAATCACAAAAAGTTGCTCCGATGCCGAGACTCGGTTACAAATATGCTACTGCTGGGAAGATTGGAGACTTCCTCTCCTGCATGCAAGCATGCTTCTATTTGGTCACTAAATGACAGGGTTTCAGTGCAAAGTAATTGTACAGTTATTCAATACCTAGCAACACAATACATAGGATAATGTGCTGCATACCTAAACGCTTATAAGGTCCCAAAGGCGAGACCTATTGGCTATGCCAACGCTTGTCCCCCCCCCCCCCAAAAAAAAATTTGCTTCAGCCCCCCCCCCCGCCCCCGGAAGACGGCAGATGCAGCAATAGCCTCTTATCTGCCCCCACGGGGGCAGAAAGCACAATAGGCACCGGGGAATATTTATTTTAAAGTTCAAGGGGGGCTGCCCAGAATGGGCACGCCAATGCCCCCACCCCAAAAAAATGTTGCAGTCTTTCTGTCATTCCCCACAGGAGGCTGTTGAGGGCAATTGTGCTTGCATTTTTATACGTAGGGGTGGAGGCTGCCCAGAACGGGCATAACAATGGCCCCACCCTCCCAACAAAATAGCCACAGTATTTCTGCCCCCTGATCCCCCACTTCCCCCAGGGCGGCAGAACGCCCACTAGACACTGACTTTTTTTGGCCATGTGCCTACCTGTGGATTTTGGGCCCTAGCGCAGCCAGCACCTAGGGAAACCTAGCAAACCTGTACATTTTCGAAAACTAGACACCAAGGGGAATCTAGGATGGGGTGATTTGTGTGCCTCTCACCAGGTTGTGTTACCCAAAATCCCTTGTAAACCTGTACATTTTTTAAAACTAGACACCAAGGGGAATCCAGGATGGGGTGATTTGTGTGCCTCTCACCAGAGCCTGGGTACCTTTGGAATCCTTAAGATCTTGGAAAAAAAGAACTCAAATTTCGCGTGGATACCTTATGTGGACAATAAGTTACAGGGGCCTGAGCGTGAACCACCCTAAATAGCCAAAAAAAGGCTTAGCACAGTGGTGGAAAAGGCCTAGCAGCGAAGGGGTTAAGATTGCTGTGATTAACTTGCCTTTGCTATGTTTGTGGTACTTTACTTCAAAAAGTTTTTTTTTTCTCAAAGAGATCGTGCTGTATTTTGATTATTTTCAGAGGTGTTTTGTTAGCTTGATGTATCTGTTTAGCTGTGTAAAAATAGAGGTAGAAAATATCTTACATTTTAGTATTTTATTCATCCTCCCTTTCGCTGTGCAGCACCTGCCCTGAGAAGTGCCCCTGGTGGAGTTAGAATCGTTATTTTGCCCTGTAACTTCCCAGCACTTGCCCTGAGGGATACCCTCACCCGAGTTAGAACAGTAATTTAGCCCTGTCAATCTCCTGCCCCTAAGTATGACCTCAGCTGAGTTAGACTACTAATTTAGCCTTCTGTCACTGACCAACACCTACCCTAGGAATGCCCCCAGTGGAGTTAGGACCCCACTATGATGTTGGACAGACAGCCACCGACAGGCCGTTGGTGGCAGTCCGGCCGACATCCAGGCCATCGGTCCAACTGCTGCAATGCAATGCTGGTGGTCAGAGAGCAGTTGCCAGGGGTGGAAAGACGGCTGCCTCCTAAAGGATTCATGATCCCATTTGTTCAGCAGTCGGAATTCTATCCCTTCAATTGAGCCAATACATGTGCAGGCACCGCCGTAGGGATTAGGTTGTCCCTTTCTGACAGCCATTTCATGACTTTGGGGGTCCCAAGCAGGGCCCCGTCCCCTGTGGGATACTGCTAAGTGGCCCTGGGGCACATGTAGTGTCCCCCCACACATCCATGCATCGTTTGCCAGGCACCAAATGGTTTATACTGTAGTTTATTTGTCTAAACATCGTACCTACTTTTACTGATGGATGGCAGTGTCTCTTTACTGTTGTTGCTCTGCTGCTCTGGCTGATGTGTCTGGTCTCAAAGATGTCAGTAAACCACTGAACACAAATTAGTGGACGACTGAATTTATATGTTTTTGAGTGGTATTCTATATTTCAAACAAAATATGTTTTGGGCTGCATATCGTTATGTGATTTAAATTGTGTAAGAATGTTTATTTCGTTTGATGTATTTTGTCGTTTATTCACCTTCCACACATACATTGTCAAACATATTTTTAGAGAAGCAACATAAAAATGGTTAACACAAAGGAAGCAAGCCTGGCAGTTCGGGCTGGACTGTTCCTATTGAGTAGCATCAAGACTGATTTGCATATGGATGGGTCCAAATTGAGGTGGTATATGCTCTATAAAATACCTACGGACTGAGGTGTGGCCCGAGTGATTCATAGTGGTTGCAAACTCTTCCAAGTGCACCCTCTCTGCACTAGACTCTCTGGTTAGCGCCGGTGAGCAGTCAAGGCTTTTCAGGTTGATAGTTTGGGGGTAGGGTAAAGACTCAGATCTCAAAGAGTCATACAAGAGAAACAGTCACTTTTTGACCACCCAAGTGCTTCACATAGGAAAAAGAGATGTACTTTAATCTCACAGCAAAACTGAATACTACCCACAGTGATGGATGTTCACGTACAGAGTTCTTCAGAGTACAACCATTGGGCTCTAGAAAGATTTTACAGTTTTCAATTCAATTAAGAGAGTTCTAGCAACAATGCAAAGATCATAGGCTAAGATCAGGCAAAGATGTGATCCTGCAATTAGACTGTGCGCGCAACTACACTGTTTAGTAACCCGTAGGTCAGTTTCGATCATATCTTGAGCAAAATAAATTCACACCACATTATTAAAATCATGAATATGTCTAACTTCCAGGATTTCCTTTCTGAGACCAAGACACACTCTCTCAGTGTTTCATATCAGGCCTGGTGTTACCTATTTGCTTGGTTGCTGTTTGATGTGGAAGTTGATGGTGCACCCTTCGCCATCAGCGCCTGGGAAATGGCCTTAGTTCTACCTTTTATTGAAAAAAACAAATGCTGACTTCAACTAAGTAATTATAGCTCAAACCCTTTGTTGCCTGCGATGGGAATGATGCTGGAGAACAACCAGATCGCAAAATTTATTGAGAATAAAGAAGTATTCCATCCTTTCCAATCAGGCTTTCGACCTGGATATGAGACTGATGATGCTTTATTAGAGGTCCTAGAAGTTATGCAGTCTAATATTGATCAGGTAAAGAAAGCAATTCTCATTTTGCTTGATCTATCAGCTTTGTTTAACACAGTCTCCCACAAAGTTCTCTTGGAAAGACTCAAGGATGGAGGAATTGAGAGTTAAGGGTCGCTATGGCTTAAATCTTTTCTGTCTAAACAAGAACAAGCCGTCTATGTACCTCCGTACACCTCCAAGGTCAGAGCTCACAGTTGTGGGGTTCCCCAGGGCTCAGCTCTGAACCCAGTGCAATTCAATGTTTACATGACTCTCCTGGCTCGAATGTGAAAACCCTGGGGCTTTTATATTGTGTTGTATGCAGTTGTCCATCAACTCAATGAGTTAACAGTTAACGTTCAGTGCTTTTTTCCGTCTGTCACCAGTTGAATGCCTATAAGCTCCCTGAAACTGAATTTTGACATTCTGATATCCTCATTTTGGGACCCAAGAACCCCTAGACATTAAAACATTATTTCCGGTTCAGGGAAGACATGGCTTGGCAGTTCGGGATGGACTGTTCCCATGAGGCACAGGGTCAAGACTGATTTGCATATAGCTGTGTCTGAACTGGGGTGGCGAAGTGAGCTAAAGAACAATGATGGATTTAACCCAGATCTGTGACGGGGTGAGTGTCTGAAAAGTTTCAGCGCTCCCTCCATCATCTCCTTGTGTTTGCTTTGTTCGTCCTAAGTTGGCAGTGTATGCCCAGACGTGGGTCCCTTGCTGACTTTGCCACTGGATTCAAGCCAGCCTGGCTGATGAAGGCTGTTAGCCCGAAACCGGTCCCAGGATGCTGGTTTCCGGTCCAGGGAAGATTGGCAGTTCAGGCTGGACTGTTCCCATGAAGCACAGGGTCAAGACTGATTTGCATATAGCTGTGTCTGAACTGGGATGGCGAAGTGAGTTGAAGAACGATGATGGATTCAACCCAGATCTGTGACTGTTGGTTAGTGTCTGAAAAGTTTCAGCACTCCGTCCATCATCTCCTTGTGTTTGCATTAGAAAATTATCGTCTGAGCTATTGAGGTACCATTCCATAGCCACGGAGGTAGCAAATAATCTAGGGATCAAATTTGATAAGGATCTATCCTTTCTACCGCAAGTGTGGATGGTGTTGGCGACCTGCTTTATACTTTTGAAATCCTTCAGAAAGATCTTTACATTTCTCCCAGTTTGCATACGAAAGGTTATTGTCCATTCTCTATTTACGGCCAGGCTGGCCTATGTTTGAATTTAGATATGTGCATTTATTAGAACAAAAATATATATATAACGAAAATGTCCTGTCCGTTCCACTCCTCGGAACGGCAACACACAGGCACGGACCTCGTGATAACTCCCAGGCAAAATCAACGACCTCCACACAAGTGATCGTGGCAAAGCAGTGAAGAATTTATTTCAGCATAAAATAGCTGGGACTAGTGCCCTCCATGACACGTTTCGCTCCTCATGGGAGCTTGGTCACATGATGTGTCCATTTTCTATGACGTTTTTTAAAGTGGAAGAAGTGAATAAAGTGCACGAATAGCCTTAGAAACAAGGCTAGTTAAATACTACACACTAGAAATCGTCAACAGACTGTGGCACATACATTAGAAGTTAAAGTCGAACGCTCTGTACAAAATACTGTTAAAACTTTTCATTGCTCTAGAGAAATTAATACATAGTGCATAAAGATTAGTACATAGTGCATGAACGAATTATGCTTTGTAATGTAAACATTGCATCTGCTATTATTAACCACATCGCTGCTATTGATATTTTCCCCCTGTGCTGGGCCCCAACGATAATGGGTGTGGTCATGACGGAACCATTCCGTCATCAGCACAGCTCAACTGTGACTGATGACGGAATGGTTCTGTCACCAGCATCGAAGGGGTTAAAACAGATATTAAATGACTGTACAAAATATGCTATAAGTTAAAGTGCTTACTGCAATTTTCAGTGCCAACATTTAAATATGTGTACGATTCAATGAAGCAATGTTCCATGGCTATGTATAAATATGCATAGAGCAAGTCACTTATCATATTTTCAACCTTTATCCAGAGCACTCTTAACGAGACTAAACAACTCCACCTCCCATGTTAAAAAGCTGTAGACAGCACAAATGTGCTTGTATCATATAATCTACTCCCAACAACAAAACAAGAGAAAGTGCTAGTGCATCTTCAACTAACTTCTTGACATGTACACTTTACCTATATAAAGTGCTAGTGCATCCTCAAATGACAGCTTGACACTCGCAATATGATATTCCCCTGAGTCAACTTGATAAATAAAGTGCTAATGTATAATCAAAGACTCAGCTTAAGATCTCAAATGTATATAAAGTGCTAGTACATTTTCAATTAACAGCCTGGCAACAATCCTGTGGCTGAATATAGGGTCACGTTGGTGCATACAGTATACTGTATCTCATAAAAATGACCTGCCAATCACAATGTGCCTAAACCTTAAAATCACAGATGGTAATATTGAAAGTAAAAAACTGTAGCATAGGTGGAGTATATTCTATCAATCTACAATAGAAAAACGTGCCAACTGCCCTATATATTCCAAATTGCATGTGCAAGGAAGTTTGTATATTGCGTATTCAGAACGGCATGTCAGGTGCTCCTTTATGGCAATCATCTTGTCACTAATAGCTGTAGTGTAGTGAGTCGAACTTTTGGCAAGGAGGGAGGAATTGAGAGTAAAGGGTCGCTATGGCTTAAATCTTTTCTGTCAAAACAAGAACAAGCCGTCTATGTACCTCCGTACACCTCAAAGGTCAGAGTGCACAGTTGTGGCGTTCGCCGGGGCTCAGCTCTGAACCCTGTGCAATTCAATGTTTACATGACGCCCCTGGCTCTAATGTTAAAACCCTGGGGCTTTAATATTGTGTTGTACGCAGTTGTCCATCAACTCAATGAGTTATCAGTTAACGTTCAGAGCTTTTTTCCGGCTGTCTGTCACCAGTTGGATGCTTATAAGCTCCCTGAAACTGAATTTTGACATTCTGATATCCTCATTTTGGGACCCAAGAACCCCTAGACATTAGAACATTATTTCCAGTCCAGGGAAGACGTGTCTGAAAAGTTTCAGTGCTCCCTCCATCATCTCCTTGTGTTTGCTTTGTTCATCCTAAGTTGGCAGTGTATGCCCAGACGTGGGTCCGTTGCTCACTTTGCCACTGGATTCAAGTTAGCCTGGCTGATGAGGGCTGTTAGCCCGAAACCGGTCCCAGGATGCTGGTTTCCGGTCCAGGGAAGACATGGTTTGGCAGTTCGGGCTGGACTGTTCCCATGAAGCACAGGGTCAAGACTGATTTGCATATAGCTGTGTCTGAACTGGGGTGGCGTTGTGAGTTAAAGAACGATGATGGATTCAACCCAGATCTGTGACTGTGGGTTAGTGTCTGAAAAGTTTCAGAGCTCCGTCCATCATCTCCTTGTGTTTGCATTAGAAGATTATCGTCTGAGCTATTGAGGTACCATTCCATAGCCACAGAGGGAGCAAAAAATCTAGGGATCAAATTTGATAAGGATCTATCCTTTCTACCTCAAGTGTGGATGGTGTTGGCGACCTGCCTCATACTTTTGAAATCCTTCAGAAAGATCTTTACATTTCTCCCAGTTTGAATACGAAAGGTTATTGTCCATGCACTATTTAGGGCCAGGCTAGAATATGTTTGAATTTAGATATGTGCATTTCGTAGTATATATATATATGTATATATACATACATGTATATATATATACATGTGTATGTATGTATGTATATATATATATATATATATGTGTATGTATATATATGTATGTGTATATGTATATATATATATATATATATATATATATATATATATATATATATATATATATATATATATATATATATATATATATATATATATATATCCGCCCTGATAGAGTAAGAGGCCTCTTTTACGGAGCAACTTGGAGATGGTTTACGAATACTAAGAGGCCCAACTCCCTTGTGTATTTTCCTGGACTAAGACGGGACTTCCCAAATAAACACCAGTGAAATACGAGGAAGGGAGGTGAGCTGGAAATGCCCTTTCAGCTCCCAGATTCCGGTGGACACAAGACGCTGAGTTTAAAATTGATAAAAACGACTGCCTGCAATCTGGTCAATATGACTTTTATTTTTTGCGCACTGAAGGGGCATGTAATGAATTATCTGAAAGCAACGAGCTGCAGAAAAAGTTAAGTGCCGATTTCAATTAACTGCGCAGGCGCAAATGAAATGACACACAGGCATTGTGAATCAAGCCATTAAGGAACTGTTTATAAAACACAGTCATTTCTGAAAAGCAACGTTTATTTCCCGTGAGTAAGGCTTGATACTGGAGCTGAAACGCGTTGGGACAGACCATAACTGCAGGCAGTTTGAATATTGTGCAAATATGCAAATAAAGCGCTTTGATTACCAGGAATCATGGCATCAATGTCTTTTTCTGGCGCAGAGAAAGGTTTGGTTGGATATATATATATATATATATATATATCTATATATCTATATATATATATATATATATATATATATATATATATGACACCAACTTCCTTCGTGGATTCCTTTGCGAACAAAGAACGAAAGAACCGAGCCCAAACTCAGTTTTTGCATGTGAATTATATTTATTCAGTCATAAATCGGCAGTCCTGCCCAACGCTTTTCGGAGCCCAGCTCCTTGGTCACGGGTCATTATTTTGTTGTTTTAATAAAGTATATATAAAAAAACCTAAGTGTGGACATCACAAAAAATCGACATACACATAGGACTACTGCACCACATCAGTAGGTAAGGAAACATGGGCGCCATTTTGTAGTATTCCATTCCCTATTCCAAAGCATGGTTTATATCAGTCTCATATTGGTAAAATATAATTACAATTCATTGTATGGAATTAATTTCGGCAAAATAATATGACCAATGTAAATTGATATACTTTACATTTAGAATTCAGTTTTTAGAGAAATTATCCTAATTCCAATTAATCAATTGGTGGTCAAAAGTATTGATATTATATCAATTTGTCAATTCAGCCCCAGTGAGCTACTTAAATAACCATATGTACTTAGCAACAGAATAAGAAATATTTTGTACAATTCTGCCCCAGTGGGCTGTTGTATATGGCAATACTGGCTTCCTCAATAGTGTTCCATTTTACAGATGCTGGTGTCTCCGTCTCCTATGATAAAATATACATATACGTAAAGTTAGTTCATAGTTTTCTTAAAAATGTCATACTAAACAAATAAAATCAATACAGGCTACTTTGGTTCATACAGCAGTTAACACGTTATCCTAGATGGACCGCAAGCTCTTCATCCCTATTCAATCCTACCGGAAACATTGTTTCATATTTAATGATAATTTTTGATTCCCTGCGTCTCAGTTCTTTCAGGCGATTCTCCCCTCTTTCATCCTTTGCAATTCGGTCTAATGCACAGAATTTAAGGAGATCGTTATTTTTATTATGCTTCTCCTTAAAATGCCGAGCTATCGGGTATTGTTTGTCCTCGTTGACAATAGCTCTTCTGTGCTCTAGGACCCTCTTGTTGACTTCATGTATAGTGCTGCCTATATAAATTTTTGGGCAGGGGCAGATCAGGGCATATACACAATAATCCGATTTGCATGATAGATGTTTGTCTATCACAAATGATTTTTGATGTGTCGACAGCTCAATTTGTTTCATATTGTTACTATATTTGCAGGCTTTACAAGCTCTGCAAGTATAGAACCCTTTAATTGGTGTTTTGTCCTGCACCTCACTACTACACAACAGATCGCCTAGAGCTTTACATTTGCGATAGGTGATTTTGGGATTATCGCCAATACATTTCTTTAGAGTATTGTCAGTTTGTAGCACACTCCAGAACTTTTTCAAACAACGCCGCACCTCCCAAGCTTGGCTGCTAAACGTTGTGATGAAACGTAATGGAGCGTTGACATCTACTTCCTCTCCTCTATCCACTAGCAATTCTTTTCTGTCTACCAGTAGGATTTTCTTACATGACTCTTTTACAATCTTTTCAGGGTAACCTCTTTTCATAAAACGTACGGACATGACCTCCATCTCTTCTAGGAACCCAGTTTCCGTGCTACAATTACGTTTTGCACGTAACAGTTCTCCATACGGAATACTGTTGACTAAATTCCTAGGGTGGCAGCTGCTGGAATGAAGCAGGCTATTCCCTGATGTTTCCTTTCTGAATAGTCTGCTTTCTAATTTCTTTTCATTCACAGAAATCTCCACATCTAAGAATTCAATTCTCTTCTTAGCCACTGTGCTCGTAAATTTGAGATTCAGCTCGTTATTGTTTAGTGTATCGGTGAAGTCAAATGCTTCTTGTTCTGTGCCACTCCAGATACAAAAGCTATCATCTATGTATCTGGCCCAGAGGACGACGTTATGGGAAAAGGCATAGATCTTACTTGCCACATGCTCCTCCCACCAGCCCAGGAATAATCCCGCGTAACTGGGGGCGAAGCATGTTCCCATTGCCGTCCCCTGGGTCTGACAATAGATGGAGTGAATGAATAGAAAAAAATTGTTGTTTAAACATGCCATCATCATGTCTAATAACATGTCCGTATGTTTGAGGTATGACACCTGTCTCTTTTTTAGATAGTGTTTACTGGCTTCTATACCCAGGGAGTGGGGTATGCAAGTATATAGACTATTTACGTCTAGTGTTACTAGCCACATCCCCTCATCCCACTCAGTGGTATCAATTAATCTTAGGAAATGTCCTGTATCTCGTATGTACGATGGTAGTGATTGTACATTGGGTATCAAAAAATGATCAATGTATTTGGACGTCATCTCATATAGACTCCCTATAGAAGAAACTATAGGTCGTCCCGGTGGTACCTCTTTGTTTTTGTGGAGCTTTGGCAGTAAATACAGGGTAGGTAGCCTCGGATGGTCACAATACAGAAATTTAAATTCGTCATCAGAAATCAACATTTCATTTTTCCATCTTTTTAAGCAATTCATATATTGTTCATTGCTTTGTTCATAACATTTCCTTTTTGTCTTACAGTAATTATCTTTATCACTCAACTGTTTGAAGCCCTCTTCTAAATACATTTTTAAGGGCCAGACAACAATATTCCCCCCTTTGTCAGATTTCTTTATGACTATTGAGGTGTTATTCTTCAATTCCACAATAGCCTTATTCTGTTCTACAGAGAGATTGTGGACAATTTTACTTTTGCTTTGATTAAGTTTTTTAAATTCATCTTTGACACCTTTCTCAAAAATGTCTATGGCATCGCAATGGATTTGAGGTAAAAATACAGAGCGGGGTTTAAAGCTACTGCCACTTTGTTTATCAATGATAAGCTGTTCTTCAGCTGCTACTATTGCTGGATCAATTTCATTAGTCTCCTCATTTCTTAGCTCGTGTAGCAGTTGTACAGTAGAGAAATCCCCAATTGTTAATTCACTGGGATCTCCCACATTATTCACCCCCTGTAATGATTTTTTATGCTCAAACCACTTCTTGAGTTTTAGTTTACGTGTGAAGTGGAAGAGATCTATTCTCCCACCAGTGTAGTCAAATTTGCTAGTCGGGCAGAAAGTTAACCCCAAAGAGAGTACATTAATCTGGGTATCAGTAAGTATAATGTCTGATAAATTTACCACAGCTCCTCCATTATTCCTTTTCTGCTTTTCCTCTCGTCATCATTCCCACGGACGGATTTGGATTCCATTGCTTTCCTGCGCCTCGACTTTTTCCTCCTCTGGCGCCTCGACCACGTCCTTTGTTTGCTTGGGGTCCTGGACTTCCAGGGTTTTGACCTTGTCTCGCCAGTGCCATTAGGTCGAACTCCTTTAAAAATTTTGATTTTACTCCTGCTTGCCCACTTGTGCTTGCTTCTTCTTCTACCCGACTGTTAGATGTAGTTTGACTACTCACTACTTGTGTCACAGGGTTTTCTTGCTCCACAGTTTGTACTGTTGTAACAGTCTCTACCATATTGCCAGAGCCGCCATGTTTTGCTCCTCTTAGTTGATCAAACTTTTTGCCAAAAGTAAATATGTGTCCCAATTTATAATCTTGTTGGTCTCTGTAGAATTGTATCTGTTTTTTGAACTTAATTTCATCCTCTGCTTTCTGTAAGCGAAAATTGACTTTTTTGATCTCTGCTTCAAATTCTGTATCTGTGTAGAGTGCTTTTAATAGAGTTGCCTTCTTCAGTGCCCAACACCAACTGCAAACACGATGACTTGTTTTCTCCTGCTGCCCCGAAGGTATTTAAGGCGTGGGTTCGCTCCTCCCCCAGTCAATGTTGCACACCTGTGGAAGTTCGCCGATATGTCCTGAACTACCACTCCCAGGATGCAGCATGATAATAGCAACCCAGGCCGGTGTAATGGGGGGAGTGTAGAGTAGAATATCTGCTGCGGACCCATGAGAAGGACACGGTTGTGGCTGCAGCTGTCCCCCAAGAAACAACGAGCCCGCTCTCGAGCCCCCTCTATGAACGCCACAGCTTCCGTACAGTCGAGTCCATGGAGCAGGGACAAAATGCCCAGACAGAGGTACAATCCCTCAACTGCTCGGGGCCCTCCGGAACATTGGCGGGTATCGGACGATTCCAAACCTGGCGAATGTATGATGCCGTGAAGCGGGGCCAGTTTAGTCCATACCCTAGACGTGGCGCGGGTTCCTGTACTGTGCATCTGGCAAGCACAGAAAATACGAACAAAGAACTTCCTCCCGAAGAATGAAGCAGTACCCAGAGGGGAACAGGAAAAGCAGACTTTATTGCTCCTTGACAGTTCTATATATATAGACACTACTTATGGTTTAAAAATATATACATATTCTTATAGGTGCTAATCAAATCAAAATAGTCTTTATTCGATATTTTTCAATCATAAAAGACATTTACAAGTTCATCCCCCGCCCAATAGATAGTAAGATCCACAATTGATCGTTTCAACTTTATCTAAAAAAGAGCTTACTAGCTCATTCACGTTTACAAAAATTAAATATATTGTATTCAAAAGATAAAACAGTATTAAAAAGGTAATTCATTCAATGCTAGATACATCGGTTTCTCAATACAATTTACAAAATCGAATAGCAGCATATAACAACTGGCCCTGGGGTTATTGCAAACTCATTTTACGGGCCCGGATTATCCACATCCAGTGTAAGAATTTAGACATGGCTATAACAACTGGCTGAGAAGTATCAGTTCTTAAAATCCTATTGGCCTCGCTAGCAGTTTTGAGGCCTAACTGAACACAAATCGGTTTAAGCCACGATCTTCTAGGTACATTATATTCTGGGCAGGCAAACAATACATGCCCAATATTTTCCCTTTGGTCAGGGCAAAAAGGGCACACCGAACTTTGGTTCCCACGCCATTTTGCAGTTAGAATATTTAGTGGTAGTGTCCCCACCCTCATTTGGTGATACTTCTTCCGGTCCCCTGGGATGGTAATCCAATCCCAGTAGGGTTCTAGGGCCGGTACATGCTTGAGCTCTAAGAAATCGGTGGTAAAAGATGATTCAATACGACATCCAAAAGTCTTAGCCTCAACCATGTTCCAATACAGATCACAAAGTGTTTTCTTGGGTGGGAAGACATTCCTCACAGGGTCATCCCATAATGGAGATAGACCCATAGCCATATAAATTGCTTTCACCTCCCTCATCCATTGAATTTTATGGGATTTATCCGAGTCTCTAACCTCGAGGAAGCCCTGGGCATACTGGAGGAGTTCCGGGGTTACCCATAATCTCCTCCAGTAGGCGGCTGATCTATATTTTGCCATATCCTCGAAGCTATGAGATCCCAGATCATAATGGAGATGTATCAAGGAAGTGGATACTGGTAAACCAGTGATGTTGCGAAAAAATTTGTTTTGGGCTCCCAGAGTTCTGCCCCATAAAGGACCGCTGCTCCAACCTTTGCATTGTGAATCTTTAAAACCGGAGTGATAGGCCTGGTGTGTGATGAGTAAAAATCCTTGGTGAGTGCTCCTGCCAATTGTGCATGCCTGGTAACCAGCTGATTGGTGTGCTGTTTCCAATCTAACTTGTATGACAGGGTAATGCCCAAGTAATTAAAAACTTGGGTCTGTTCTAGTTGGACCCCGTCCATAACCACCTTCCCTCTAACATATTTCCGTTGGTGCAGAACCATGAATTTTGTTTTGGCTGTATTGATAACAAGGCCATGGTCTGCACAAAACACTTCAAAGACTCCAATGGCCTTCTGGAGCCCCTGTTGTGTCTTTGATATTAACAAAGTATCATCCGCAAACATCAACAGGGGGATCAGTTTTCCGGCCAACTTGGGTGCGTCGGTCGGTTGTTGCTCAAAGTACCTGATCACCCTGTTGATGTATAGCGAGAAGAGGGTTGGGGCTAGTACACAACCTTGGCGTACTCCCCTTGCAATGGGAAATTTGTCAGTTACGCTACCCTGCTGATTCCATCGGACTTGGGCAAAATTATTCTCGTGCAATCTAATTAAGAAAGACAAAATTTCATTTGGGATGCCCTGTTCTTGTAAAGCTTTCCACAACTTAGCACGAGGGACCAAGTTGAATGCTGATTTAAGATCAACAAAGGCTGCAAAGAGCATACCCCCCCCAAGTAACACTACCCGCCAGTATAATAAAACAAATCTAAAAACTTGATCTATAGTGCTGGTATGGCAGCGAAACCCTGCCTGTAAAGGTGACAAAATATCTTGTTCGTCTATCCAGCCATGGATACGCTGCAGTACAAGCTTCGCCACTACCTTTCGGATGCATGCAATAAGGCTGATAGGCCTATAATTTCCTGGATCTGAGCATTCCCCTTTTTTAAAGATTGGGATAATCTCGGCTCCCTTCCAGGTCTCAGGGATAGGTGAGCCCTATGCAATGCCATTGGCTAGCAGCTGGATATAGGAAGCCCAGAGGTCCTTGTTGTGCATAAATAGGTCTGCAGGAACCGAGTCCAGACCTGGGGCCCTCGCTTTTGGGATGTTGTTCAGGGTTTTTAGAACATCAGCTTTAGTGAAAGATAGATAGCTAGCACTCGGATTTATATCCAAGGATGCTTCGCATCCATCTTCATCACTGTCCTCAGAAGCGAACTGGGACGCATAGTGGGAAACCCAAGCGTCTGGTGACACATGGTTCATGGGTTCTCCTCTTTTGACCCCCCTTCCCCACTTAACAATATCCCAGAAGGAGGACATAGATCTTTCTTTACTGGCTCTCAGGAGGTCCTTCCAGTAGCCATCATCCCATTCGCCTTTTGCCCTAATTTGTGTTTTTTTGTACATGACTCTGGCATCTTTTATCTTCACTATATCTTTAGTCTTTACTGCATCTGACAAGGCCCTGTAAGCAACCCTGCAGGATTTATCATACCATTGATCCTCCTTCCTTACTGGCCTACACTGTCTTTTAGTGACCTTTTTAACAAAGAAGGATCTCAATTTATTAAAAAACACATCGTGGATCTTACTAACGTTAGATACCGGAGCCTCCGCAGTGGAGTTACTCCTTAGATCTGTAATAGCCTGGGTAGTTAAGTCCCTCATAGCTGCAACAGTCTCTTCATTTGTTACACAGTTTGACCATCTAATACGTCTGTGGTCATTTGAAAGGGAAATTTGCACATTATCCCTTAGTACTTCACTATTTGATAGATCAAACAGCCTGAATAACAAGACTAGTGGGTCATGATCACTTTCGGCCCGTGGCTCTATCCATATATCGACAACACTAGACCAGTTCTCCTTATTAGTAAGAATATAGTCAATGCGACTATGTGATATACCAATATTGAAAGTAGGGGCACCCTGTGTGTCAGAACCCGTTCTTCCATTAGTGGCCCGTAACCCATGCTCCACACATAAAACTTTTAATTGCAATGCGGCCTCTGACCACTTTTTTATAGGTGATAGGGACAGCTGAGGGATTTCCCAGATATAGTCTTCTTCCAACGTAAGATCTATGTCATAATTATCTAAGGGTTCAAAAAAACAATTAAAATCACCGGCAACGATAACGTTGCCGTTCAAACAATATTGCTTAAAAAGAATATCTAGTTGATCAATTGCCTCAGTGGGTTTACCGCCTGGAAGGCCCCTTGAATAAATGTTAAAGATGTAAAGATCTTTACAATGATGTCGCTGGAGTTTGACTAGCAGAATATCAGGGCTATTTGTAACCAACTGGAAAACAGAGTACCCACTGTTCTGTTTTTACTCATGTCACCAGTCCCCCCTTTGACCTTCCCCGTAAGGTCGGAGTAGCCGAGATGTAAAAGTGTAGGTAACCTTGCTTTGGTTCTGGGGTTACCTGCCAAGTTTCCTGGAGAAGGAGTATATCCTTAGTATCCAGGAAAACTAGCCAGTCCAGGGATGTGATTTTACTTTTTAGGCCTGCAACATTCCATGACACCAGGGTAAAATGAGCAGAAGCATTAACATTAGATTCTTCCATGCTAGTGATTTGACTAACCCTACAATCTTGAGATGGAATACTTTCATTCATACAATTCTCAATTACCACCAAGTTAGAAAGTGTTTTTACATTTGCACTAATATTAGTATTGGATACAGGTGGGTCATAGAGATCATTAGTTCCATGTGAAACCTCCAAAGTATTTTGTTTGCTCGTTACATTTATCTGAGGTGTGGAAATATCATTTGTCAAGGTATTCAAATGAACTGTGGATTCTCCCACTTGGTATTCGCCAGGTGGGATAGAGCATGCAATATTACTTCCCCTCTCAAGTCAATCACAATCATTTAACCCCGATAGGGCCTCATATCTATTTCCCAAAGGCATTCCCCATTCATTAGCTGGAGCCTTTATTCCTCGTCTGTTTCTCACAGTGTCCCATACTGGCCCCGGGGTCTTAAGGAATGTTACATTTTGTTGTTCACCGTAGAAAAATGTTAAAGTGAGGGGAACTACAGTCCCACTTCTTCTTTGTGGCGGAAGAATATTGATCAACACATTGGGTAGAACAGCCGGGTGGGAGAAAGTCACCGCTACACAGTCTCCTATGAACCTTTTTGGTCGGTTCCCAATCCAGGTAACCCTTTTCACTGCCTTGATTTCGCCCGCTAGTTGCAGTTTCCCTCCTGGCGCCATCTGCATATTCCCTGTTAACCAATGCAGCGCCTTGCTGGACAATGATGCTGGAGATTCCAATTGACCGGTCACCAAAGGTGGGACATTAGCCAACACCAGTACCACTGGAGAGGCTTCTTCTATAAATTGAAGGGGATCTATTTCTTGGCATAGTGCAGGCGGGATATTTGGTATTGCTAAACCACCATCTGTTACCGCAGGGTGATTGTTGGTGCTTGGTGGAACCTGAGCCGGGCGGATAGGTGGCATCGAGCCGCCCCCCTCCATAGTTGTGCTCCCAGCATTTTCTTCGGTTACCTGAGCTGCTTTTGTCACTAGTATTACCAATTTATCAACCTCGTCCACAACCTTAGTCTGGATCCTGCCCATTTTTTTTATCTCAGCGTTTAATTTATCAATCTTGGCGACCAGGGGCTTAATGATAGATTTGATTTTGGAATCTATCATATCGGCTATCTTGTGGAACAGTTCATCATCCATAATGCATTTGGCGCTATCAGCCCCATACTCCATACTTCTAGCCTTAGTTTTCCCAGGAGGAGATGCCCTTTTCTTCCTTAGTCCTGATCGTAGGCCTGCTCGTTTTGGCTGGGTTTTTCTAGGAGTTCTGGCAGGCCGAGTTTCCTCTTCAGAGGAGGAAGAGGGGCGTCGTCTGTGATTGGAACACGCGTCTCACGGTCAGAAATGACGATATTTTCTGGATCAGTTACAACAAGATTTTCTGAGTCAACTGCCGGGACATTATGTTGGTCATCATTATCACCTGCATGAGTGTTGTTATCTATCAAGTCAATGGGAGCATCCAACAGTGGAGTTTCTACCTGTGAGGATGATTGGGTTGGGCTCAGGAGTTGGAGATTAGGAGACTGGCTTAATCCCAGTGACTGTCTCCTGTCACTGTTTATTTTCGAAACCACATGGACCAAATAGTTATCTAGTGTTTTGGAAACGATTGGGGCTGTTTTTTTTGGCATACTGGACATTAAGTAAATAGGTACACTTGAAAGAAAATGTGTCAAGTCACAAGTGCTGCTGGTACATAAGATGAAAGAAAAGAATACTCAGCTTAGCTTCCTATAAACATTAGCGTACATAGGTAATAGGTAATTTCCTTACTTCAGAGGCAGGGGGTATGGGCCAGTCCAGTCGCGGACAGTCTCGGACTGTCTAAGACTGTCCGCCCTTTGTCCGGGCGTCCCGCTCGCGTCCCGCGAGGCGGCCTCTGCGCCGCTTTTGAGCACCTCCTGGTGCGGGCGCGTCGTCAGCAGTGCGCGCCGCCGCAAAGACTACCGGGAGTTGTGGTCCCAGAGCAGCGGCGCAAAGAATGACCCAGCTGACTCTCGGCCGGTGGCGGCGTGGGCTCCAGAATCTCGCTTCGGTCCCCAGTGACTCTCGGCAGTGGCGGCGTCCCAGTGCTGGTCTCAGGTAAGTAGTTTTAATATCATATAGGTGCTAATCAAAATGGCCTTTCATGTATTCATTCAGCTAGACTGCTCATGATTGCAGGCAGCAGCCTCACCTCTGGATCTTACCACTTGGTGAAGTACAGCATGGCAGGCCTTTGCAATGGCTGCTCGTCTTAAACATTTTTGCCAAAAAAAGTTTATCACTGAGCTAGCATGTCAATGACTGATTTGACTTTGCTAGTGCCGTTTTTATAGTGTGTCGTGCCGACTAAACAGTGGTAATTGATTCATTATTGTCCTGACAGCCCAAAATCTCTAGCGACACAAGTACAACAGAGGAGGGTCTAAAGTTCATCAAGTCAAATTGTCCCACCAAATCATGTTGTAGGACTCTGCAGACCCTGTTTGGGGGGGCCATGAGGCTAGCAGGGAGTATTGTGCCACAGCTGTGTAGGCTATTCTTTTTCATCGGGTGTCCCAGGGTCCGTCTTACTATGACTGTGCAAACTGCGCCAAGTTTAACCTTGTCATGACTTAACTCTGTGGTTTAAATGGTGAGCAGTCACAGGCTTCTTGGGTAACTAGCATGGAGGTGCATCAAGCTAAAAACTAAACCATCACTCTGAAGCGTAATAAGGGATTGTCTAATCCAGTGATTAGAACTGCTCTGGATTTAAGAATAGTGTGAAGGTTTTAGGCCCAGGTGCTGTTCTACCCACTGGCATTTGGAATTCAGATGCCCAGTTTTATAGTTTGTAGTCCCAATGTCTATCTCAACTTTGCAGGTCTTTTAGTCCTCTTACAGCTGTGTGGTCCACACCACACTTCCAGTCTATCAGTTCCCTTTTGGGGAAATAATGTGCTGGCTGCAAGTGTGGCAGTGCTCTTGTCTTGGAGGTAGCTGCTGCGGGACTACTACCTGGGACTGCCGGACGGCCAGCTCCTGCATTGCAGACGATCCAAGATGGTTGCAGGCCCTCTTATGGGCAATGGCTAATTCACATGAATTCACAAGGCTGCCGTCAGAATTTAAGCGCCAGAGCAGCTCAGTTCCCACTCTCTTCTCTGACACAGTGATTGGTCTGTTTTGGGACACATATGTTCCCGATCGCAACTATTCAGTTCCATCGGCCACACTTCAGCAATGCCACAGTCTTGTCATTTTGAAAGCAGTCTGCTTTCGGGAACATTCAGCACAGTGCCGCAGCACAAACAGTCTCAGTGGATCAGTCTGTTTGGCCACACTTCGCAATGCTACTCCTGCTTCTTCTGAATCAAAGTAGTTCAGTTCACTTGAGGCTCATTTCATTACAGTACCACAGCACCTGCCACTGCAGGCAAGAGAAACATTGATCTGGTTTAGCAGCACACCAGTTGCTCGGTCTCTCGAGTCTGTCTGGGTGGATGGATCCACAGCTCCGGGTCAGCTGCATCTTGCTCACCCTGGAAGCCTGCCTCGCCTGCATTTTGACTGACTCTTCTTCTTCCTAGGCAGGTCAGCTTCCAAGTGCTTCATGACATGGAGACCGCTCTTCCCTCTGGGTCAGACTCCAGGTGATGGCGCCTTGTCTCTGAAAAGCTGGGTGTCACACACCTGCTCTGGTTGTACAGCAATTCTCTGGATATCTTGCAGTGCATAGTGCTCTTTTCTTAAAGAGAACTTGGAGCTGAAACACCAAGTGGGTCAGCAGCTCCTACTTTCATGTCCATGCCTCGCCCATGGACATGCACATTTTTTTTTACAGAGTTTTATAAAGCGCAAACTTGACCCAAATCGGGTATCAGAGCGCTTTACATAGCATCAGTTGCATTACATATATTTTTTAAAATTTTTATTATAATTGTTATTTGTTTATTTATTTATTTATTTATTTGTGTTAGGCCTGGGGAGATTAAGTGATTTGCCTAGAATCACAGGATACTCAGCATCATTGCTGAGACTCAAACCCATTTCTCCAGATTCGAGGTCGACCGCCCTAGCCGTTAGGCCAACTCTTCAATGATGGCTCCAGTCTTTTGAGAAACAAGGCAGACTCCGCGCAAGAGAACTTCAAGGACAGCAGAGCTATGGCCAGGTCCTTAGGCCTTTCCATGGCCGCTCAACAAACCCAGTCCTCCTTTTGCTCCTTCCATGGCCACAGAAGGAGCTTTCAGCTGTTTCTCTACACTCTCGATTCAGAAAAGGGGGTGGTGATGAACAGAGCGTCTGAATTAAGCAGACCACTCTTACCCAGTCCAAAGGTCAGGGCTTGATCCATCACCGTTTTTTAGCTCACTGCACCATCCCAGCTCAGAACCTGGCTACATGCAAATTAGTCTGTTCCTGTCCCAGTGCATGATGGGAACAGGGCAAACCAAACTACCAAGCCAATTCTTATACTGGGAAGGAAGCAAGCTTCCGGGGACCGGTTTCTGGCATTTCAGCCGTCGTCGGCCCGGCTTGCTTGAATCCTGATGGTGCAGTGAGCAAGGGACTCATGTCTGAGTATACCCTGCCACACCTATAGTGGCCAAAAACGATTCAGAAAAGGGGGTGGTGATGAACAGAGCGTCTGAATTAAGCAGACCACTCTTACCCAGTCCAAAGATCAGGGCTTGATCCATCACCATTTTTTTTAGCTCACTGCACCATCCCAGCTCAGAACCTGGCTACATGCAAATTAGTCTGTTCCTGTCCCAGTGCATGATGGGAACAGGGCAAACCAAACTACCAAGCCAATTCTTATACTGGGAAGGAAACAAGCTTCCGGGGACCGGTTTCTGGCATTTCAGCCATCGTCGGCCCGGCTTGCTTGAATCCTGATGGTGCAGTGAGCAAGGGACTCATGTCTGAGTATACCCTGCCACACCTATAGTGGCCAAAAACGATTCAGAAAAGGGGGTGGTGATGAACAGAGCGTCTGAATTAAGCAGACCACTCTTACCCAGTCCAAAGATCAGGGCTTGATCCATCACCGTTTTTTAGCTCAATGCACCATCCCAGCTCAGAACCTGGCTACATGCAAATTAGTCTGTTCCTGTCCCAGTGCATGATGGGAACAGGGCAAACCAAACTACCAAGCCAATTCTTATACTGGGAAGGAAACAAGCTTCCGGGGACCGGTTTCTGGCATTTCAGCCGTCGTCGGCCCGGCTTGCTTGAATCCTGATGGTGCAGTGAGCAAGGGACTCATGTCTGAGTATACCCTGCCACACCTATAGTGGCCAAAAACGATTCAGAAAAGGGGGTGGTGATGAACAGAGCGTCTGAATTAAGCAGACCACTCTTACCCAGTCCAAAGATCAGGGCTTGATCCATCACCGTTTTTTAGCTCACTGCACCATCCCAGCTCAGAACCTGGCTACATGCAAATTAGTCTGTTCCTGTCCCAGTGCATGATGGGAACAGGGCAAACCAAACTACCAAGCCAATTCTTATACTGGGAAGGAAACAAGCTTCCGGGGACCGGTTTCTGGCATTTCAGCCGTCGTCGGCCCGGCTTGCTTGAATCCTGATGGTGCAGTGAGCAAGGGACTCATGTCTGAGTATACCCTGCCACACCTATAGTGGCCAAAAACGATTCAGAAAAGGGGGTGGTGATGAACAGAGCGTCTGAATTAAGCAGACCACTCTTACCCAGTCCAAAGATCAGGGCTTGATCCATCACCGTTTTTTTATCTCACTGCACCATCCCAGTGACCACTGTGCCTTTTACTAGGCCGGGTCACCCCTCCTGCTGCCAACGCCTTCCTGTCTGCCTGCCTGTACCGAGCGACCCAGCCGCCGCTGAGCCGCCCGTCTGCGACGATTCCTGCCGCTGCCTCCCTGCGGCCCCGCCCACCACCAGCCCATTGGCCGCCCCGCTCCCGCCTCCCAGCTGACCCGCCCTCCCGGCTCCAGATTTAAGGGACGTGCTGCTGGCGATTCAGGAGTGACCACTTTGCCTTTTACTAGGCCGGGTCACCCCTCCTGCTGCCAACGCCTTCCTGTCTGCCTGCCTGTACCGAGCGACCGAGCCGCCCGTCTGCGCCGATTCCCGCCGCTGCCTCCCTGCGGCCCCGCCCACCACCAGCCCATTGGCCGCCCCGCTCCCGCCTCCCAGCTGACCCCCCCTCCCGGCTCCAGATTTATGACGCCCCCAGAGCGACCGTGCAGCGGACGCGCGCAGCGGGAGCACCGATTGAGCGCCGAAGGTGCGCCAAAGGTAAACCCGTCCGCGCCTGGACCGCGCCCAGTGCCAGGACCCCTGGCCCCCGCAGACCCCAGCCCGCCCGCCAGACGTACGACGCCGCCACCCTCAACGCCCTCAAGGCCGGCCGAGTCCCGGGCTGCTACCGAGCCACCCCGAGACGCACCCACGGACCCTTCTGCGGCAACTCCTGCAAGTTCACCTGCATCCGGACCTGCACTACTCCAGCACCAACCAAGACCAAGACGAGCAACAGCAGCAGCCACCTGAAATGCATCCTGCTCAACACCCGCTCCGTCCACAGGCACACCATCGAGATCTGGAACCTACTCGACACCACAGCCCCAGACATCGCCTTCTTCACGGAAACCTGGATGAACGCCTCCTCAGCGCCCGACATCGCCATCGCCATCCCAGACGGCTACAAGATCATCCGAAGGGACCGCATCAACCACACCGGAGGAGGCATCGCCATCGTCCACAGGAACACCATCCGCATCACGACCAACACCGACGACACCCTCGCAACCGCCGAGCACCTGCACTTTCAGGTCCACATCAACCCCAAGACCACCCTCAGAGGCACCCTCATCTACAGACCCCCGGGACAACGCACACAATTCAGCGAAGACATCGCCGACTTCATCAGCCCGCACGCCCTCTGCTCCGCTGACTACATGCTCCTAGGGGACCTCAACTTCCACCTGGAGAACAACAACGACCGCAACACTTCCACCCTGCTGGACAACCTCGCTAACTTCGGACTCAAGCAACTGGTAACCACCCCCACCCACTACGCCGGACACACACTCGACCCCGTATTCTCATCCAGCAAGGACATCGCCTTCAGCCACGCCAACGGACTCCACTGGACGGACCACAGCTGCGTCCACTTCAGCTTCGGAAGGACCACGATCCACCACTACCAGCAACAGGTTGCACGCAGGAGCTGGAACAAGATCACAGCCGACCAGCTCGCGACCTCCCTGAGCATGAACCCTCCCACCAGCACAACGAACCCTAGCCAGGCAGCCACCAACCTCACGAAGTGGATTAGCGACTGCGCAGACGAGCTCGCCCCCCTGAGGACCCCGCCTAGCAGACCCGGTAGCAAGAAAGCCCCATGGTTCACTGACGAACTCAAGAGCTCCAAGAAGAACTGCCGAGCCCTCGAGAGAACCTGGCGCAGAGACCCAACACCGGACAACATGACTGCCCTCAAGCTCGCCACCCGAAAACACCACCAACTCATCCACGACACCAAGAAAACTGCATTCAAGGAACGACTGGACAACAACGCACACAACAGCAAGGAACTCTTCAACATCGTCAAAGAGCTCTCCAACCCCAACGCCGGAAACAACAACATCACCCCTTCGCAAGACCTCTGCAACTGCCTCGCCTCCTACTTCCACAACAAGATCGCGGACATACACAACAGCTTCAGCACTCAACCGACGAACGCCACGACCGAACCACCGCCCCCCCCACCACCCTCTGCGCCTGGACTCCGATCAGCACCGAAGACACCGTCCGCACGATGAACTCCATCCAATCCGGATCTCCGACCGACCCCTGCCCTCACCACGTCTTCAACAAGGCCGACGCTGTCATCGCACCCCACCTGCGGGACATCATCAACACCTCCTTCGACACCGCTACCTTCCCGGAGAGCTGGAAGCACGCCGAACTCAGCGTCCTACTCAAGAAGCCATCTGCCGACCCCACCGACCTCAAGAACTACCGCCCCATCTCGCTGCTCCCGTTTCCTGCAAAAGTCATCGAGAAGACCGTCAACAAGCAGCTGGCCGCCTTCCTCGAGACGAACGGATCCCTCGACCCCTCGCAGTCTGGCTTCCGGGCCAACCACAGCACCAAGACCGCCCTGATCGCAGCCACCGATGACATCCGAGCGCTGCTCGACAACGGAGAAACAGCGGCCCTCATCCTCCTCGACCTCTCCGCGGCCTTCGACACTGTCTGCCACCGTACCCTAGTACAACGCCTCAGCAACGTCGGAGTCCAGGAGAAGGCACTGGAGTGGATCATCTCCTTCCTCGCCGGAAGGACACAGAGAGTCCGCCTCCCTCCGTTCAGATCTGAAGCCACCGAAGTCATCTGCGGCGTTCCTCAAGGCTCTTCGCTCAGTCCAACCCTCTTCAACGTCTACATGAGCCCCCTCGCAGACATCGCACGCCAGCACAACCTCAACATCATCTCCTACGCCGACGACACCCAGCTGATCCTCTCCCTCACCAACGACCCCGCCACCGCCAGAGCCAACCTTCACGAAGGGATGAAAGAGGTAGCCGAATGGATGAAGAACAGCTGCCTGAAACTGAACTCGGACAAGACGGAAGTCCTCATCCTGGGATCCTCACCTGCCGCTTGGGACGACTCCTGGTGGCCCCCCGCCCTAGGCAGCGCACCCAATCCGACAGACCACGCACGCAACCTGGGCTTCATCCTGGACTCCTCCCTCTCCATGACCAGACAAGTCAACGCCGTCTCCTTGTCGTGCTTCAACATCCTGCGCATGCTACGTAAGATCTTCCGGTGGATCCCCACCGAGACCAGGAAGACGGTCACCCAGGCCCTCGTCACCAGCCGTCTGGACTACGGCAACTCCCTCTACGCCGGAACCACCGCCAAACTCCAGAAGAGACTCCAGCGGATCCAGAACGCCTCAGCATGACTCATCCTGGACATCCCCCGTCGCAGCCACATCTCCGGACACCTGAGAGACCTGCACTGGCTCCCGGTCAACAAGAGAATCACCTTCCGTCTCCTCACCCACGCACACAAAGCCCTACACAACCAAGGCCCAGGATACCTCAACAGCCGCCTCAACTTCTACGCTCCCAAACGCCAGCTTCGATCGACAAGCCACGCCCTCGCCGCCGTCCCCCGCATCCGAAGAGCCACCACAGGGGGACGGTCCTTCTCCTACCTCGCCGCCAAGACATGGAACTCCCTCCCCACCCACCTCCGCCTGGCCCAGGACCCCCTCGCCTTCAGGAAGCAACTCAAGACCTGGCTGTTCGAGCAGTAGCGGACCCTCCTCCCCCAGCGCCTTGAGACCATCTGGGTGAGTAGTGCGCTATATAAATGCGATGATTGATTGATTGATTGGCTACATGCAAATTAGTCTGTTCCTGTCCCAGTGCATGATGGGAACAGGGTAAACCAAACTACCAAGCCAATTATACTGGGAAGGAAAAAAGCTTCCGGGGACCGGTTTCTGCCATTTCAGCCGTCGTCGGCCCGGCTTGCTTGAATCCTGATGGTGCAGTGAGCAAGGGACTCATGTCTGAGTATACCCTGCCACACCTATAGTGGCCAAAAACGATTCAGAAAAGGGGGTGGTGATGAACAGAGCGTCTGAATTAAGCAGACCACTCTTACCCAGTCCAAAGAACAGCGCTTGATCCATCACATTTTTTTAGCTCACTGCACCATCCCAGCTCAGAACCTGGCTACATGCAAATTAGTCTGTTCCTGTCCCAGTGCATGATGGGAACAGGGCAAACCAAACTACCAAGCCAATTCTTATACTGGGAAGGAAACAAGCTTCCGGGGACCGGTTTCTGGCATTTCAGCCGTCGTCGGCCCGGCTTGCTTGAATCCTGATGGTGCAGTGAGCAAGGGACTCATGTCTGAGTATACCCTGCCACACCTATAGTGGCCAAAAACGATTCAGAAAAGGGGGTGGTGATGAACAGAGCGTCTGAATTAAGCAGACCACTCTTACCCAGTCCAAAGATCAGGGCTTGATCCATCACCGTTTTTTAGCTCACTGCACCATCCCAGCTCAGAACCTGGCTACATGCAAATTAGTCTGTTCCTGTCCCAGTGCATGATGGGAACAGGGCAAACCAAACTACCAAGCCAATTCTTATACTGGGAAGGAAGCAAGCTTCCGGGGACCGGTTTCTGGCATTTTAGCCGTCGTCGGCCCGGCTTGCTTGAATCCTGATGGTGCAGTGAGCAAGGGACTCATGTCTGAGTATACCCTGCCACACCTATAGTGGCCAAAAACGATTCAGAAAAGCGGGTGGTGATGAACAGAGCGTCTGAATTAAGCAGACTACTCTTACCCAGTCCAAAGATCAGGGCTTGATCCATCACCATTTTTTTAGCTCACTGCACCATCCCAGCTCAGAACCTGGCTACATGCAAATTAGTCTGTTCCTGTCCCAGTGCCTGATGGGAACAGGGCAAACCAAACTACCAAGCCAATTCTGATACTGGGAAGGAAACAAGCTTCCGGGGACCGGTTTCTGGCATTTCAGCCGTCGTCGGCCCGGCTTGCTTGAATCCTGATGGTGCAGTGAGCAAGGGACTCATGTCTGAGTATACCCTGCCACACCTATAGTGGCCAAAAACGATTCAGAAAAGGGGGTGGTGATGAACAGAGCGTCTGAATTAAGCAGACCACTCTTACCCAGTCCAAAGAACAGCGCTTGATCCATCACAGTTTTTTAGCTCACTGCACCATCCCAGCTCAGAACCTGGCTACATGCAAATTAGTCTGTTCCTGTCCCAGTGCATGATGGGAACAGGGCAAACCAAACTACCAAGCCAATTCTTATACTGGGAAGGAAACAAGCTTCCGGGGACCGGTTTCTGGCATTTCAGCCGTCGTCGGCCCGGCTTGCTTGAATCCTGATGGTGCAGTGAGCAAGGGACTCATGTCTGAGTATACCCTGCCACACCTATAGTGGCCAAAAACGATTCAGAAAAGGGGGTGATGATGAACAGAGCGTCTGAATTAAGCAGACCACTCTTACCCAGCCCAAAGATCAGGGCTTGATCCATCACCGTTTTTTAGCTCACTGCACCATCCCAGCTCAGAACCTGGCTACATGCAAATTAATCTGTTCCTGTCCCAGTGCATGATGGGAACAGGGCAAACCAAACTACCAAGCCAATTCTTATACTGGGAAGGAAACAAGCTTCCGGGGACCGGTTTCTGGCATTTCAGCCGTCGTCGGCCCGGCTTGCTTGAATCCTGATGGTGCAGTGAGCAAGGGACTCATGTCTGAGTATACCCTGCCACGCCTATAGTGGCAAAAAACGATTCAGAAAAGGGGGTGGTGATGAACAGAGCGTCTGAATTAAGCAGACCACTCTTACCCAGCCCAAAGATCAGGGCTTGATCCATCACCGTTTTTTAGCTCACTGCACCATCCCAGCTCAGAACCTGGCTACATGCAAATTAATCTGTTCCTGTCCCAGTGCAGTGAGCTAAAAAACGGTGATGGATCAAGCCCTGATCTGTTGACTGGGTAGGAGTGTTCTGCTTAATTCAGATACCTTGTCCATCACCACCCCCTTTTCTGAATCGTTTTGTCCACCATAAGCGTGGAAGGGTATGCTCAGATGTGAGTCCCTTGCTCACTGCACCATCAGGATTCAAGCAAGCCGTGCCGAAGACGGCTGTAATGCCAGAAACCGGTCCCCGGAAGCTTGTTTCCTTTCCAGTAAAAGAATTGGCTTGGTAGTTTGGTCTGCCCTGTTCCCATGATGCACTGGGCCAGGGACAGACTAATTTGCATGTAGCCAGGTTCTGAGCTGGGATGGTGCAGTGAGCTAAAAAACGGTGATGGATCAAGCCCTGATCTGTTGACTGGGTAGGAGTGTTCTGCTTAATTCAGATACTCTGTCCATCACCACCCCCTTTTCTGAATCGTTTTGTCCACCATAAGCGTGGAAGGGTATGCTCAGATGTGAGTCCCTTGCTCACTGCACCATCAGCATTCAAGCAAGCCGTGCCGAAGACGGCTGTAATGCCAGAAACCGGTCCCCGGAAGCTTGTTTCCTTTTCAGTAAAAGAATTGGCTTGGTAGTTTGGTCTGCCCTGTTCCCATGATGCACTGGGCCAGGGACAGACTAATTTGCATGTAGCCAGGTTCTGAGCTGGGATGGTGCAGTGAGCTAAAAAATGGTGATGGATCAAGCCCTGATCTGTTGACTGGGTAGGAGTGTTCTGCTTAATTCAGATACTCTGTCCATCACCACCCCCTTTTCTGAATCGTTTTGTCCACCATAAGCGTGGAAGGGTATGCTCAGATGTGAGTCCCTTGCTCACTGCACCATCAGGATTCAAGCAAGCCGGGCCGAAGACGGCTGTAATGCCAGAAACCGGTCCCCGGAAGCTTGTTTCCTTTCCAGTAAAATAATTGGCTTGGTAGTTTGGTCTGCCCTGTTCCCATGATGCACTGGGCCAGGGACAGACTAATTTGCATGTAGCCAGGTTCTGAGCTGGGATGGTGCAGTGAGCTAAAAAACGGTGATGGATCAAGCCCTGATCTGTTGACTGGGTAGGAGTGTTCTGCTTAATTCAGATACTCTGTCCATCACCACTCCCCTTTTCTGAATCGTCTCTACACTCTCAGCCACCATGGCACCAAAGCTTCCCAGCACCTGTGTGGCAGAGGACGTGGCACCCACAGGTCTCGTGGGTCAGGTAACCAGAAGTCTAGCCAGTCCACCTCTCCTTCGGCATCCACACTTTCAAAGTCTCTTTAGTTTGCCCTCCGAACATCATGGGCACCCAGTGGGAGGCAGGATACACCATCACCTGCACCAGTGGAGTTCTATAACATCCTACAGCTGGGTTATCTAGATTGTCTGAAGGGACCATTCTCTCCTCATCATGTCTCCCCCTCAACCCATGCCACCTACTTATGACAGGCTGACGGAGGACCACATCCCCTTACTCTGCCAGGAAATGGCAGTTCTCTTGGCCAAATGATGCATCAAGAAATAGACATTTCCCACTACATTTTTCTGCCCAGGGAGGACAGAGGCCTTTGTCCTATACTAGACCTGCACCCTGTCAGCTTCTTCCTGAAGAAGGTGAAATATAAAATGCTCACTCTCACCAAAATCCTCTCTGTCCTGGACTTGGGAGGCTGGATCATAGCGAAGGACTTGCAGGATGCCTACTGGCACATTCCTGTCCTGCCTGCCCAGACATACCTGCAGTTCACGGTAGGTCATGAGCACTTTCAGTTCACCATGCTCCCCTTCAGCCATACCAACACCTCTTGGGTGTTCACCAAGGTGATGGCTTTGGTTGCAGCTCACCTGCAGAGATCAGGAGTGTCAGTCTTCCCCGATCTCGATGACTGGCTGTTGAATGTGGGCTGGCCCCAGGCAGTCTCTTCCAACCTGCAGACACTGGCCGATCTCTTGCAATCGCTGGGGTTCACTGTCAACATGCCAAAGTGACAACTGGCCGCTTCTCAGAGGCTCCCTTTCATCTGAGCTGTTCCTGACATAATTCAATTACGGGCTTATCCACCGGAACTGTGAGTCCAGAATATTCAGGCTACAGTCCTGATGTTTCAGCCTCTACCCTGGTTTTTGGTGAGTCTGATTCTGAAGCTGCTGGGCCTCATGGCCTCCTGCATCCTACTTCTGACACATACCTGCTGGCATATGCAGGCTCTGCAGTGTGATCTGAAGTTCCAGTTGGCACAGAATCATGGCATTCTCCACAACATGGTACAGATCGCGGCATTCTCCACTACATGGTCCAGATCGCGGCGGGCACTTCAAAAGATCTGCAGTGGTGGTTAACGAACCGTGATTTGGTCAGCGACAGACCCCTCTCCCTTCTCTAACCAGATCTGTGTATCAGTAGTGACAGATGCGACAAGTGATTCACAAAAGAGACAGGACAAAATCCATAGTAGCAATTTCAGAAATCACTTTAAACAAAAGTCCAGTTCAATTGGACTGAATTCACTATGCATTATGCAGCATTTCCATATTTCCTGTGCCCTTAACATCAGAATCATAACCGATCATCTATCCCTTGTTTACTTGACATGTCAAGGACCCATTTACATGAAAAATAATTTTCTTTAAATGTCACCACATCCTATATAGGGTGATAGGGGCATATTACGATGGTGGTCGGACTTGTGTCCTCCCCCACCCTATTGGAAATCGGGACCCGACATAGGCATTATGACGGCGGTCGCAATGCCTGTCTTTTTGGGCTGGACTGTTCCCATTGGGCGCAGAATCAAGACTGGTTTGCGTAGGGCTGGATTCCAACTGGAACGGCATGGAGATCAAAAAATAGATGGATTTAGGCCCAGATCTCTATTCTGGGGTGAATGTATGACATTGTTCTGCAATTTGCCCATCAATTGTTCTTTTTGCATTTGTCATCCTGTGTGGTATGGGTATGCCCAGACGTGGGTCCCGTGCTCTCCATGCCACTGGAGTCCAAGCTATCCTGGCTGATGAGAGGTGAAACCCCGAAACCGGTCCTAGGATGCTTGTTTCCAGACCAGGGAGGACCTGGCCTGACAGTTCGGACTGAACTGTTCCCATTGGACTCCGGGTCAAGACTGATTTGAATAGGGCTGGGTCCCAACTGGAATGGAATGGGGAGCAAAAAAACTATGAATTTAGGTCCAGATCTCTGTACTGGGGTGAATGTATGACATTGTTCAGCATTCTTTCCATCAATTGCTCTTTTTGTTTCTTTTGTATTGTGGCAGGTGCTACTGGCTGCAGCACGCGCCACAATACAAAAAGGGGTCACTTGAAATATCCCTTCACCACACACATGGTGCAGGGACATGGCCCCCAGTGCCCACATCGCAGGGCCAGGGGGAAAGGGTCCTGCTACGTACCGAATGTCCCTTTCTGCCAGCTTTTCCATGGCAGGTGAACTGCCATAAAAAGACTGGTGGGGAGGGACATTGTAATCTCTATGGCGGAGCCTGGTAAGCACTGCCATCATTGCAGGGATTGTGAGGCACTCCGCCGCACCAGCGGGCCCAAGGGGCCCGTCGAAGGCATAGCAGTCGGTATTTCCGACAGCCATCACACCGCCCGCCATCCTAATGTGGTGGGCGGTGAAGGTGGTTACGATGTCGGTGAGACCGCCACCGACAGTGGCGGCCTCGCTGCCACAGTAATCCGCCCATAGTCCTTTTCTACTTCTACATAAGCTAGAGAGATATAAGTGGACCTTGCATTTATTTATAAATAAGATATATGAATATACTGTGTTTCTTCATTCTTTGTGTACATAGTGGCAAGTACTCTTGTATTTTTGGCATGAGAACTTGAAAGCTTCAGTCAACTCTGATTCCTTTTGTATACTTCCTTATAGAATCTGTGTAAAAAATCCTTTTATCCTATGTAGGACGTGAACCTTTGAAGTCCTAAAAAATACAATAAAACCACAAGTTATAACACCTACCCTACTTTCATGGGCAGATTAGCTATGTTCCAATGGGGAAAGGTCCCATCTAAATCTTATTATTTCCATCAATATATAACATTTTACATATGTAAAGTTTACTAGGCTGCCAAGCAATAATATCTTACAAGGTGAGTGTTATGATACTAAAGAAGATGCACGCAACCTATTTCAGAAACTTAAGTGAGACATGGTTTATTCACTAAAATACATTAAACCACATCCAATTCATAGTCCTTGTATTTCATCAAAAATATCGGAATGAAAACTTCATAAATTATGATGTAAATTAGAAATTGTGTCGTCCCCGCTTGACAGTTGCCGGTAAAATTCAGTAAACAACATCTAATTCATAATCCTTATCATTCGCCTAGAAATTATATATAGGGACTACAACTCCTTATTTGATGTAAAATGTGGCACTGCAGATTAGCAAATCCTTACAATAACAAAACAAAACATTTCCTGGCCATAAATTTAAAGCCCTAATGTGCTGCATACAACATGCCATGAAACACACTAACCAATCAGAGTGCAAAATCAGTACAACATAGCACTCCAACCCTTATATACTGCAAACAGTGTGCCATGCAACATGCACCCGAGTTCAAATGTTACGTGAGAGTCTGAAAATATTTTTAAAAATCTATCAATGTTGTACTAATATTAAAATCAGGAATTTTACAAGCAGCACTGTTGCCATCTTGAAATACCAATTACTCAGTTTAGTTAATTAATTCAGTATTATTCCGTGCTCGCCATTTCAAGTTCTATGTTTTTGTACCTCCTAGTTAAACATTGTGCCTGTCATATAAACATCAATCCAATATCATATTTCAAAATATTGAAAGAGCTTTTAGCTTTTCTGAAGCGTAAACCACATACACCTCCAAAGTCAGATATATATAGCAAAACATTTACTCAAAATCCTTACCCTTGAATTGGGGCTCTCACACACAGCGTTTAGTGCATCCGTTGAATTTTGAAAAGCTGCACCATCACTTAAGACAAAAGTCAAAAACAAGGTTTATTCGTCTAAATTAGTGCATACAAATAAATATCATCATATAAAACAACCAAATATAAAAGGTAACTTACGCCAACTTCATAAAACATTTAAAAGTCTAAATAGAGGCACACGCGAGTACTTGGCCCACCCACACAAGTGAGATGCCTTTTTTATTCGGCGACGTGGGGGAAAGCTGGGTGGTAGGAAATTTGTGTCAGTCCGGTGATCCCACAACTTTCCCACATAGAAATTTGAGAAAAATATGCTTGCTTTCAGCTACATTTGAGGTTTGCAGGGGATTCTGTCTAGGAAAACGTTGGGTGGGTCCACGCAAGCTATACCCCCATGGACTCCCCCGTGTGTCTAGCTTTCAGAAATGTGTGGGTTTGGTAGGTTTCCCTAGATGCCCACCCTTGCAAAACCAAGTCTTTTTGTGATAGGTAATTTTGATGTCTCCCCAATATGTTTTGGGCCCTGGTCAGTCGTGTGTACTTGGCCCACCCAAACGAATGAGGTACCATTTTTATAGGGCTGCCTCTGGGATTGCTGGATGGTAGGAAAAATGTGGCTTTTCTAATACCAGAAGATTATAACACAGTAATGGAAGGAAAATGTGTGACTAGTTACATTTTGAGATTTGCATGGCATTGTGAGTCAAAAAGTTGTTGGGATCCATGAGAGGCACACCACCCTATTTTGTTGTGTACAAAAATATCTAAAGTTGGTAGATTTTCCCTAGAGACAAAATACACCTTAGCACAGAAAGACAGATACAGGTTGGATTTGGCACAAGGGTGAGTGAAAGGTTCCAAATGTATATTTTATCAATGAGGTTTCACAAAAAGGAACAGCACTGTTAATAATTAAATGGTTAAAAAACCTGAACCAATGACACACAGCTTTTGAGCTGTAAAGCCACGTCAAGGCACCAATCTCTTTAACAGGCCATTCACACACCTTTCATACTTGACACACAAGTTCACACCACCAGCTTTGGGCCCAGCACAGTACAACACTCACATCAACAGACAATGTAGAGACAATGTACACCCTGGCCGAGAATGACAGAAAAGACAAATATTACTTCCAAATGAACTATTCCTTAAGTACACGCACATACTGGTTGGATTTGGCATGAGGGTGAGTGAAGGTTCAGAGCGTATAATTTTATTAACAAGAGATTTCACAAAAAGGAAATGCACTGTTAATAACTAAAAGGTTAAAAACCTGAATCAGTGACTCACAGCTCGTGAGCTATAAAGCCACGGCAAGGCACCAACCTCTTTACAGGCCATTCACACACCTTTCATACATGACACACACAAGACCATTCACACAAGTCACTACTCGCACACCTCCAGCCAAATGCCAGCCCACACACACGCCAGTCAAGCGCCAGTCCACGCACACCGCAACACAAATGCCAGTCCACACACATGCCAGCCAAGCGCCAGCCCACACACCCCAGCAGCCTACCGCCAGTCCAGGCACACCGCCAGACAAGTGCCAGTCCACGCACACCGTCATCAAAATTTTTTTTACAGGAAAGAAAACCCAAACCCATTGGAACTAGATACAAAACTATAACTACAAACACAACAGCTGTAAATAAATAAATCATTCTAATGCCAACCGTGAAACTGAACAACAAATATAAAACCATACAGGCGAGGCAGTACACTATTAGACTCAATGTTGCTCCCCAAAACTCCTTTGAGTATGATACAATCTGAAATATGCGGGCACACACAGCCCCGGATTAGAAGGACAATCAGCACAGTGCGACTCTCCTTCTACATACCTCTTCGTAAACAGACTCTACATCTCTTAAGGGGATTGTTTTTTTTGGGCATGGGAGGAATTAAATCGGGAAACTGGCGATCTTTCAATCTAGCCACATTCTCCACCACTTTAACTCTAGGATCACTTGCCCGTTCCACTACAACAAGGCTGCCTATTGCAGACTCCTGAAACTGAACAAAAGTCATCCTTAACACTGGAGAAGACTCCTTGAACACAGCAAAAGCATTAAAAGTTGCTAAATTGGGGGCGTGGCCAAGATGGCGGCGTGATCGGACGCGTTTGTCCGGAGCTCCCGCCGGCATCACTACACAGCACAGGCCCGGGGGCCCACTCTACAGCGGTCGGCCAGCCAGATCGGTGGGTCGCGCTGCATACTCGCCAGTGGATCCCGCGGTGGGTGATCCTGACGTTTCGGCCGCCGCCAGCGGCTGGGAGCCTGGAGTGACGGCCCGCGGGGGGCAGCAGTGGTAGCACAGGGCGGCCCAATTCAACACGGAGTGTGCCGGGGGGTGTAGCGGTTTCCGTGCGCAGATACTCCTCACGGGACCGGAGACAGCGAGAAACGGCCCCGACAGCTAAAAGACCCGGCGGGGTCCTGCTGGGCTGTGACTCACGGTCGGAGCCGACATCTTTTGGAGGTGCGGCAGTGGCGATTTCATCAGCGCTGGACGGCCCGGCCTCAACGGGCGACAACGGGGCTGAGTGCAGCAGAGCCGCGGCGCAGACAGGCGGCCCGCCTTTGAAGACACAGGCGGCCGTGGGCACTGCAAACAACCGGCAGGTGAGGAGGACACACGAGAGACAGGGGACACACACCGCCATTTTGATACCGGGCCTACAGGCATAGAGAGAGCCCAGGGAGCCTATTAAATACTATCGGCAGAAGGGGCTATCTTACCGCTACGGGACCCAGGGTGCACCACGCCTCATGGGAGGAAGCGGTGAGTGGCAGGCATAGAGTGCAGACACTGTCTTCCCGGGCAAGTTGATGAGAGCCCGCCAGACCCCCTGACCCCTGATAGAGGAGGAGAGGTGCACCACTGACTGCATAATCCCGACGGCCCTCAGGACATCTGGGTCACGGAACCAGAGGGCACCGGTCCGGACAGAGAAAACCGGGACGTGGCCTTGGGAGGCTAGTCCAGGAGCGTGTCCCGGGGGTACTGAAGGAGTGAGCGCACTGCTGACCCGGCACGGCCGCCTGTGGGAGAGTGACTGGGCCGCCACCTTGGTGATAAGGGCATTCGGGCAGTGACCCACGAGAGGCCCGAGACTGTGAAGGGCCTGGTCAGCACCCGTCGTAGCCTGAGCCGTTATGTCCTCGTCGAGAAACCGGAAGGTCAAGACGGTCACGGAGCTCTTTGCGAAGGCACAGGCGAATCAACAGACCGCAGATATGGTGGCGAACACGACACGTACTGCTGGGGAGCAGACAGGGGGGTCGGAGCCTATCACCAAGGCTTTCCTGGAATCGCTCTTAACCACTTTCTGCCCACAGGTGACACCGCTTTTGACATCCCTCTTTAATTCCTTCGCAGACCCCGGCATGATTCCAAGTGATCTCTTAGACGCCACCATCTCAGTCATCCCCAAACCAGGGAAGGACCACTCGCACTGTGAGGCCTACCACCCAATATCTCTACTTAATGTTGACCTCAAGCTTTACACTAGCATTCTGGCGGCACGGTTTGCACCGTTGATGTCCGGTCTGATCGACCCGGACCAGGCGGGATTTATCCCCGAGCGCCAGACAGTAGATAATACAAAGAGAGCATTACACCTCATAGAGAAGGCCACGCGGACGACCGGCGAGTACATGATGCTTGCAATTTATGCCGAGAAGGCATTTGACCGAGTCCACTGGCCTTATCTGGAGCAGGTGTTGGTGAAGGCGGGACTGGGCAGTAAATTTCGCACTTGGGTACTCACCTGTTATTCCTACCCTACTGCTACGGTCAGGGTCAATGGCTGTGCCTCGTCCCAGTTTCCTATTGAGCGAGGCACGAGACAGGGGTGCCCACTGTCGCCCCTGCTTTTTGCCCTGTATATGGAGCCGCTAGCACAGTCAATGCGACTCAACCCGGAGGTACATGGAATTAAGTTTGGGGCCTATATACACACCATCAGCCTTTATGCTGATGACGTCCTCCTGTCTTTATCCTCCCCTAGCGCCTCTTTGCCGGCCTGAGTCGCAGCTCTAGACGCCTTCTCCAGAGTGTCGGGGTTCAAGGTTAATATGACCAAATCGGAGGCCTTGGACCTCTCCTTGGAAGCGCATACCCGATCCCACCTACAAGAACGTTTTCCATTTCGGTGGGCGCAGGAGACGGTCCCCTATCTGGGAATCCATTTGGCACCCACACTGCAGGACACGGTCCGGGTCAACTATGCACGACTGCGCCATCTCATCCGCAATGAGTTGAGTAGGTGGAGACATCTTCCACTGTTGTGGCTGGGTAAGGTAGCAGCCATAAAAATGACAGTTTTGCCGCAAATTCTTTATTTACTCCGGGCCATTCCGCTTCGCCCGCCAGACGGTTGGATTCGCCAGACGCAGGCTGAACTGGCTCAATTCATCTGGAATGGCAGGAAACCACGAATGAAGCTCAGACTGGCGACGTTGCCTTCTGAGAAAGGGGGTTTAGGATTACCAGATCTCCTGCAATATTTTAGGCGGCCCAGCTGCGAACTCTGGTGGAATGGAGCAGGCGGGAGTCTGAAAAACACTGGCTTTTCCAAGACCAGGCCGTCGCGGGCCACCCACTACAGGAGGTGCCCTTTCTTCGCAGGCAGCACCGACCTCCTAATCTTTATGCCTCTCACATCACGAGAGTGCCGCTGGAGGTGTGGGACACGCCCTTAAGCATGAGCTGACCACCTTTCCGTCCCTGCTCACTCCTTTGCTTGAGAATCCAGATTTTACCCCTGGACAAGATGTGGTGGTATACGAGAAGTGGCGTCCTGCGGGATGCAGAGCTCTGTTTCATTTATTCACTAAGGATGGGATCATCCCGTTCGAGACCTTCCGGCGAGAATACAACCTACCGGAAACAGAACGGCTTCGGTACCTACAGGCTCGGCATTGGGCACTCAATAGTCAGGTGCGAGAGGAAGCTGACCGACGACTGTGGCCATATGAGTATTGGCTGATTACAAGGACTGCAGATAAACGCCTCATTTCTGACCTGTATCGCATGCTATTTGACCGATACTCCCAGGTTTCCAATGCTGGTAGGACTCGCTGGGTGAGAGAGCTAGGGCGCACACTCAGCACTAAAGAATGGGACGGTATTTATTACCGCGCGCGACACTCCGCCTACCACATGGGCCTGACTGACACGCTCACCAAAATTGTATCATATTTGTATTACACCCCAGACAGACTCTATGAGATAGCCCATAAAAAGGAGGCGACCTGTTGGCGTGAGGTGGGGAGAAGGGGTCATTGGTCCATCTTTTCTGGGATTGTGTCCACCTCCAGGGGTACTGGAAATCAGTCCTGGATGAAGTTGATTCACATTTCGGCACCGAGATCCCTCGATTTCCCTCCTATGTTCGTTTGGGTCTGCCCAACCCCATCACATATCCATTGAGGTCACGTAGGGGCAGATTGATCGCCATCGCCATTGGGTCCGCATTACAGAACATATTGTCTCACTGGCGCACCACGCACATTCCCACGTTCCAGGGGTGGCTCCACCGCCTGTGGGCGGTTCTTGGCATGGAAAAACTGTCTCTGATCAAAGCTGGGGAGGGTGCCAAAAATGCTGAATTGTGGCAGCCATTTCTATCTCACTTAGCGACGGAATTTAGAGAGGTCACGTGTCCTAAGTACTTGCGCTTACTGCGCCTATCCCAGCCTGAGGGTTGAAGCGCTATGAGAGAGTCTATCTTTTGATAAAAGGGGGGCTGGACCTGGGGAGGGGGGGGAGGGGTGTGGGAGGGGCGTTGGGTTTGGGGGTAGGGCGGGCGGGGGGCTTTCAATTTCAGTTACTGGTTTTTCAAGTTGTTTGACGATGTGGCCTATACAAGGGCATTGCTGGTTCTCATGAATCTGGCCGGGAGAACGGTCTGGGCAGCACATGGGTCGCGTGCTCCCCGTTGGGGCTGACGGCTCAGTCTAGTGACATGGAGACTAATAAGCTTGTGCAAGCCCTATTCTACGAGACACGGTTCCGCAATCTGAGATGTTGGGGGGTGGCTGTTATCCAGGGGTCGGATGGTAGCTGGCGCATCTGATCCATTGCCTCCCACAAGGACGAATATGTTGCGCCCCAGGTGCACAATTCCCCCCCCCCCCCTTCTCTTTGTTTTAAGACGCGACCGGCCCGATTGGGTTGTAGGCGGCTTGCTGTGTTTAATATTTGAAGTACTGCCATTTTCAATGAGTTGCTTGCGCAAATGTGCACTCTAGCCGGCCCATCGGGTTGTAGGTGACTTTTGTTAATGACTATTGTTGCTGAATACTGTCAATAAACAGATTTAATACTAAAAGTTGCTAAATTGAAGAGATGGATGTCCAACGTCTTATACCAAATGTAATGCTTACTAACAGCAGTGTAAGGTTCCAACCTCTGATCTACTCATTCGACACCACCCATGTGCTTATTGTAGTCTACAATGCTCACAGATTTGCACACTTCAGCATCCTCACCCCAAACAGTCATAGAATAAGTACTTTTGTCATGGATAGTAGTCAGCATGTACACATCCCTCCTGTCCACAAATTTCACAGCTAGCAGTTGATCACTACGCAAGGCACTGCACTGTCCCCTCTGAACAGCAGCAGCTGGCACAGGTAAACGCGGTGGGGCGGAGCGGGTGGGGGATGCTAAGTCGACAGAAGATGTAATACGTATAATTAAATAAATAAATAATACCTATTCCGACGTCTGTCGCCTTTCCCCCCTCCACGCCCTGCCCCACCCTACCGCACTTATCTGTGCCGGCCGATACCGCTTTTGAAGCTTTTTGCAAACAAGCTCTTTTGGTTAGCCTTTATGCTTAGAGCAGATTGTGCCACAAGCAAGAGTGTCCTCTTAGTGTAGAAGTTATCTACTAACAAATGGTGACCTTTGTTAAAAAGTCCTCTAGCAAGTTTCCACTCAATTTTCTCTGAAACTCCTTAAGTGGACGGACAACCAGGAGGGTCAATAGTAGAATCCCTACCAGTGTACATACGGAAATTATAGACATATCTGCCACTGACCTGGGCATTGCGGGGGGAGCCGAGGAACATTGCAGCCTTCCCGCGCCATTCCCGCTGTCCTAGCCAGCCTCTCTGCGTTCCTGACGCCTGCCGCATCAGCCACTGGACATCGCGGCGCGGAAGAACGGGGACTACATCCCCCAGCGGCCCCTCGCGACAGGCAGTTGCACACGCCCTGTCCCGCCCTCGAAGGTGCTCTTAGACCAGCGAGAGCCCCGGGGGAGCGGAGGACAACACTGCCACTGACCTGGGCGTTGCGGGGGGAGCCGAGGAACATCGCAGCCTTCCCGCGCCATTCCCGCTGTCCTAGCCAGCCTCTCTGCGTTCCTGACGCCTGCTGCATCAGCTGCTGGACATCGCGGCGCGGAGGAACGGGGACTACATCCCCCAGCGGCCCCTCGCGACAGGAAGTCACGCACGCCCTGTCCCGCCCCCGGAGGTGCTCTTAGACCAGCTAGAGCCCCCGCGTCGCGGGACGCGCAGGCGTCGCCGGGCTAACCCCGGGTAAAGGGCGGGCCGTCTGTGGCCGTCCGGGGCAGGAGGAGGCAGGGCAGGGCCAGCCCTCTGACATCGTAATATGGGTAAGCGCAGGAAAGCTACTGATGTGGAGGAGGGGGGAAGCAAAGCGAAGGTACCAAGACACTCGAATACAATCTTATCGTATCTCTCTTCTGCTGTGGAGGCACTTACAAAGGAGATCGCTAATGCTGAACAGGAGTTGGGCCTGATACCCCCTGCCCTCTCCACCACTCCTAACACTCAGGACATCCAGGGCTCTGTTAATGCTTCCCATATTCCTCTAGAGCCTGTGGTGATCATCGCAAACTCCATTCCATCAGTCATACCTGGTGCTGGTCCACCCCTAGACGTGGGTCCCAGGCACTCCACACCACTGGAGTCAAGCTAGCCGGGCTGATGAGAGGTGTTACCTCGAAACCGGTCCGGTCCTCGGATGCTTGATTCCGTTCTGGGAAGGACATGGCTTTTGTAGTTCGGACTGGACTGTTCCCATGGGGCACAGGGTCAGAGCTGATTTGCATATCGCCATTGTCTAACCCAGGGTGGTGTGGAGTGCAAAAAAACGATGGATTTGGGCCCAGATCTTTGGACTGGGGTGAGTGTGTGACATTGATCCACATTCGGTCCATCACCTGTTGTTTTTGCCCACCCCTAGACAGCACCATCACGCTTCCCGTCTCACTGAGCGTCCAGCAGTCTGATCCACCTCTAAAGCGGAAACGGGGAAAATCTAAAAACGCCCCAGCTGTCCCCATTGTTGCACCAGACTCTTTGGGAGATCAGATGGAGGCCCTTTTTGTTGCTCGGATCGAGCCCCTGCTTCTGGGTATTGCAAAGGACATTGTGGACACTTTGAACACTTGCTTGGAAGGTCTTTTAAAGAAATGTTCACTTATTGATAGACTTGTTCACAAACATACCCCGCCACCAGAAGCATATAAAGTGGGGTCTGTAACGCAAGGAAAAAGTGGTAGTGAGGGGGTCAGAACAAGGGAACTGGGACCGCTTTTTAGTGAGGTGGTGCAAGCTAATGACAGGTCGGGGGATCTCATTACTTCCCACAAAGGCCCGGAGGTAATCCCACCACAC
The DNA here is from genome assembly GCF_964263255.1 of Lissotriton vulgaris. Taxonomy (NCBI): domain Eukaryota; kingdom Metazoa; phylum Chordata; class Amphibia; order Caudata; family Salamandridae; genus Lissotriton; species Lissotriton vulgaris. The sequence goes on from NW_028243522.1 coordinate 70,683, forward strand.
CCTAGCATCCCCGCACGCCCCGTAGAACAACCTAACGTACCCATTAATAAGAGGGTAAGGGCTAGTCAGGTCAACTTGGACCTACCCCCTAAAGCTGCCCCCCTTGTTGCCATTCTTATTGGGGTCCCCCCATTCAAAGAGGGAGAGCTTGAATCCATCCCAGACCTCATGGTAAGGGCCCGTTCCTGGTGTGACGATGCTTGCAGCGGGGCTAATATTTCCAACAAGATCATCCTTGCGAGGAGGGTGGGTTGGATAGGGAGGCGTCCGAAGTCTGTCCAGGGTGACTGTGTCATAATTAATTTTGATAGGGCCAATTTGGCCGATAGATTGTTTTGGGATGGTTCATACATATCAGTAAGAGACCAACTGAGACGGTCCCTTTGGGTTATTTTTATCCCTCCTCAGTAAACACTTATGGCGAACAATGACTACCAACAAGGAGGTGGGGGTTGATCCCAGCACCGGTAGGGGCAAGTTCAGGTGTGCATGACCGCATCTATACCCCAAGGACAGACACTGTAGCCCTGGTACCTTATTCCCACCCAGTACCTAGTCCTGCTGTGGGTTGCGGGCCAGCCCTGAGCAATCGTTTTGCCCCTTTGTCAGGCCTAGAGGAGATTGATTGACTGGCGGATACAAGGCTTGTGCCTATGGTTGGGGCCTCTGTTTCAGATGAGGTTGTGGCTTGTAAAATTCTTAGCTGGAACGTGGCTGGTGTTAGAGCCAAAAGGGCAGATGATTCATGGGTTAGCTTTGTCGTCAGTCACGATATCATAGCACTCCAGGAATCATGGGACACCTCGCCCGGCTTCTGGCTGGATGGCTTCACAAGCTTTGCCGTCCCGGCCGTCCCTAGCATCAATGGTAGAGCCAAGGGGGGCCTTATTTTCCTCTTTTCATTAAAACTCAAGGGGGCGTTAAAAATGATTAATAATTGCTCATCAGATCTTTTAATCGCGGAAAGGGAGGTTTCCCCTAGCAGGAAAACCTTCTTTATTAATTTTTATAATTCTTGGAACAGGGATAATGGTAACGAGCATATCGCCACCCTGGAATCCTTTTTATTTTCAGTCAGTCAAGATAAAAACACTAATGTCGAGTTCGTCCTATTGGGCGATTTTAATATTCACCCTTGTAATAATATGTGTAGCAGAGGTGATCCTTTGGGTCCCCCTGGTTTGGAGGCCCCCCATTTTGAGCACACCAAAGCCGGAGAGGCACTGGAAGAGATGTTAGCAAATTTTAACCTATTTGAACCAACGACCCCAGAGGGGGAGATGAGACTAATCACCTATAAGAGCTCAGACCCTGGTTCCATTGTAGATTATATATTTGTGACCTCGGGTATCCTACACGGGGTTGTCTCCTACGTAACAATTGCTTCCCCGTTCAGTGATCATAATCCCGTTTCACTTGAGGTGAAATGGGGGGATTTTATGGGGCCTAAGCCTTGTCCCGCTAAGATAAGGCCAGCACCACGCCCTGTGGATCAGGGGAGAAGGTTAAAGTGGGCGAATGTGGTTCCGGAAACCTTTTATGCAGACCTCCTCCCAAAAATAGAGGGTTATATGGCAATCTGTGAGGACCCTAGAGCGGTAAACTATGAAATAATGGGGGCATTTGAATCTATATACACTCAAATTTCAATAGACCTAACGGCTAGACTAGGGCAGGGAGCAAACAATCATCGTCGATGGTTCGACACTAAGTGCTCGAGAGCACACAGAGCACTTATGCTAGCTCTAAAACACAATCCGAGAGATAAGGTAGTCACCACATCCCTAAGGAGAGAGTATAAGTTAGCAATTAAACGACGGAAGGATGACATAAAGGCAGCGGCTTGGGATAAACTACTTTCAGTTGATGTCCTGCGCAACAGCAGCCAATTTTGGGCCATTATTAACGAGCCATTTTTCTCGGATTTGGACAATAATGTCACGGACTGTGTCATCCCCAACGACAAATGGTTGTGCCATTTCAGAGCAGTGTATGGTGACTCGGACT
>NW_028243523.1:0-59205 GCF_964263255.1 Lissotriton vulgaris
TCTCCAACTCAATTCCTTCTTCCTTTACATATAAACTTCTTTACACAAATGTGGAGAGGCAATGTGTATCATACAGATTTTTGGCTTCAAATGCCATACATTAGACATGAATAGATGACAGGAGTCACGAATCTCCGAACAGATGACGTAGTTTTCAAATGCTTTTATTGTAATTCATAAAATCCACAGCCTACGCGTTTCGCCCAACACGGGCTTCTTCAGGGCTGTAAACAATAAATATATACAGTGTAAGAAAATATGTAAAACACCCATATAATACCTATTACAAAAGTACTTTACATTTGCAAATTTATTTACATAAACACACGTTAAAAACAATAGTGCAAGAGAAAGAGAGACTAACACATTACATATAAAACAACGAGACAGTGTTTTATATAAGTATCTTCAGCATAATGTCATAATTAACACATCACCTTATTAGTGTTACATGTATCCCTAATCAATTGCCTTCAAGAAAGTATCCTTAATCCTGACAAAGAAATCTTCATGTCAAATTTGCAATAAGGTAATGGCTTTTTCGCTTGGAAGAGAGAGGTAACTGAATTCTACATAGGGTTGATTGACACGAGTAGGAAGGAAAAGGAGGAGGGAAGCACAAGCAAAACCTTGGAAAAGAGATTGTTAGCCTATTTATACAGATAGGGTAATGAATAAGAATGGTATCAAGTAAGTGTACCTTATCTTTATGTCTTGGGACTGAAGCGTAATTTCTCCAGTTGTGGAGTCTTCGCTGACTTCCCACTCCTGCGAGGGCGAGTGTTTCCTGGACCACAAGATCACCAATTCATTAATTTAGTGGGTTGTAGTATCGGGTTCCCAAGGCCTACATGTTCCGAAGATAACCCACTTACATTGAAAGGACTGTTGGCACGGAAACTGAAAAATGCAAAGAACAAGTTTATTAAGACCCCATGGGGTGGTGGTACATTCCTACAGCACCCTTCGGTAATGCAAGAAGTATCACACCGAACATCGGTGTGACCCCCTCTTTTATACGTTTTACAGGTAATAAAAAGGACAGGTGGCACAAAGTTACAGAACATTATGTACATATATGGTCATGTTTTGGAACACTGCCAGCTCATTGGAGGGTTTCAAACCCACTGGTCAGTTTGCAGCACATTCCTGAGGGGTGACTGGTCAGAGGGGACTGCGCATGTACAGGCTTGACCGTTACTAAAAATAGCCTGTTGCTGGGCAAACTCAAGTGGTCAGTGGTACGGACAACGGACTAAAGGGTACGCTGGCCACGAGGCCGCTCATGATCTTAGATGGCCACCGTAACACACAAAATGGCGTTTCTAAGTATAGCCAATTTAAGCGGGAGCAACGTGTAGCACAGCGAAGCGCTAACCCAGCCATCGTCAAATTACAACAGACGACCCTTTTAGCGTTTAGCTGAAGCTACCTCATAGTGAACATAATCGGGGTGTTCATCTTCAATATCGATTAGCATTATTTGAGTTACTTCTTTGTGAAGCATCATTTTATCATGAGCAAAAGCTCGTCTTGATGGTATGCAAGCTGATAGGCACATAGAGCATAAAGCAGGACCACATTGAATACATAAGCATACACCAAACAGTGTCCCCACAATAATGCATAGAATAATTAACAATTTCCAACCCCAAGCGGTGAGCATTGACCAGAACCATCCTGACAGAGTCCAAGTACCATTGTCCGAGTGTATTTCAGCAGATATCTTATGCAATTTTGAGATGGCATCATAAACAGATGGTGAATTGTCAGGCACATATACACAACAGCTACTTCCAATAATTCTACATGCCCCCCCACGATCAGCTAGAACTACATCTAGAACCATTCGGTTCTGGAGCGTGACAATTCTAGAAATCTGTAGTTCTTCCGTAATATTTCCAAGTTCAATAGCAGTATTGATGACTACAGCCTCATCAACACGGGTCAGTCGTCGTATCTTTCGACTATTCAAAGCTGCCCCAACGAAGGAAAACAGTCCCAAATTAAAGTCCACATACTGTTGCAAAGCAGTGTCCGTCTGGTCGATGTCGTCCAGAACAACAGCACGTTTAACACGATTTAACATGAAGTCATGATACAAGATATAGTCATTATGATACATTGGTGGGGCAATGAATACAGGGGGCAATACGAAAGATACATAACAAGTGCCTAACCATCCTAATGGAAGCTGATGATAACCCTTCGTTCCACAGATAAAGTAAGTATTGCGGGATGTTACAAACGATATGCCATTAGGACTGTCAAATGTGAGTGTGGTGTTGCATTCACTTTTCCCAACCGAAATTGTACCTTTATTACGTATACACAGATCAGCTTTAGTGGCAATAACGTTAATGACATGTGCACTGGATACATTTATATTCCGTTGATTGCTGTAAACTCGTGGGGCAGATACATTATCGGGGCGGTATTCCTCCCATTCAAATCGAGTACCCTCAGCTTGTGGATACCCATCTCTGTCATGATAACACAGTTTATTCAAACGGAAAAGCACCCCCCCTTTTGTTGGCCATCTCAAAGTGAAAAGGAGAGTGTACCAGGCATTACAGGATCCATTTTGTGAAAACGGGAGAGGAATGAGTGGAGTACCCCCTTTCTTCTGGTGCCCAGGCAACATCCCACACACCCAACAGTTAGATGTATTTGTCATATTATGCGTATGATGTAGAATTTGAATAAAACTATCGTTCAAATAAGTCTGTCGGTGCCGTTCTTCATGGTAGGGTAAAGTGAAGTGAAAATGTTCAGGCGGAGCCGGGGTAGTCGGCAGCAAATGTTCACGTGCAGGCATCACAAGTTCAACTACCCAGGCTATCACTGCTATTATCACAATCGTCAATGCAAAAAGGATGGCACCAAGTATTCTTTTATCCCATGATGCAGAAGACGCCATAGTTCACTTAATTTTCAAAATCTTAAATAGTTCGAAAAGTTCACAAAGTTTCAAATGTACATGTGTGTGTATTACACCTAAAAAGAAAAATACGGTGCTGAGCTCCGAGGTAGCCGTTGTTTTCTTCTCCGGGCCAAGACGGGTGTCGCTACACTTGGCAGAATTGATCCCCCCCCCTTGGAATTCCCGGTTTCCGTTTCACAAACCTGGAGCGGTAACCAACCAGTTTCAAAAACAACCCAAAAATCTTCTTATCGTGGTCGCAGATTATAACGCTCTCGTCCAGAAACAGTGTGGTCCGGGAAGGCTCCCTCTACTTCGGCTGATGTCACAGCTGGGCTCTTTTCTTTATCCAGAATCTCTTTGTAGTCGATCAATACAGCAGGATTCACCAGATCAGAAGAGACACGACGGCAGTGGGTTGAGTGTATCCACCGCTTCCTGTTGGTCACTCTTACTGCTGATCGAGTGTCTAGGAGGACCTGCTCGGGCCACGCCACCTCAGTTCCAAGCTGTTCGCCCTCTCAAACGACCTGATCATAACATGATCACCAGGGTGAAGATCATGGCCCTCTCCAGTAGAGTTGTCAGGGAGCGCTTCTCGAACCTGTTGATGAATAGAAAGCAAATCATTTGTTAATCGTGCCAAATAGTCGCTCATCATTACACAAGGCACATCATGTATCAATCGCGGCTTAGGCACTCCCCAGATATTCATCGGCCTTCCAAACACCACTTCATATGGTGTGAGGCCCGTTCGAGAGTGGGGTATTGATCTGAGAGAGAGCAATGCTAGCTGTAAGGCATCCGGCCACTTCAACGACGTGGATGCCACGATCTTAGCCAATTTGAGTTTCAACGTGGCATTGTACCGCTCAACAAGACCTGCTGACTGAGGGTGGAACACAGCATGAAACTTCTGCTGAATCCCTAACCCCTTCAGCACATACTCCACAATTTTCCCGACAAAATGAGGCCCATTGTCGCTCCACATAAATTAGCAAATTCCAAATCGAGGAAAGTACTCCTTGAGCAACACCTTAGCTGTTGTCAATGCTGTATTATCTTTCGTTGGGAAGGCCTCAACCCATTTGCTAAAAGCACATACCACCACTAAGACATACTTCAGGTTATTGCAACGCTCAAGCTGGATATAATCCATTTGGAGTACCTCGAATGGTGCAGAAGGTGGAACGAACCCTCCTTTCGGAGTATGGGTCCCCTTTCCAGGATTGTGCTGCAAACATATCAGGCAGGTCTGCACTACTCTCTTGGCAGTATTAGCAATCTCTGGATGCTCCCAAACCCGTGTTAACAGTCGAGTGATTGCAAGAGCCCCCACGTGTGCCAACCCATGTGCCATCTGGACCATCATGTGCAAGTAAGCCGCTGGCAACTTCCATTTCTCCATGTCTTTGCTTCTCCAACATCCTTCATCATCTAGCACCCCATCTGCTGCCCATGCCGCAAGTTCTGCTTCAGTAGCTGATTTCTGAATATCTAATATCTCCGCTCTAGCATCATTCCATCGTTCAGCTTGGGATTTTGTCACGTACATGGGGGAGTCAGTTCGAGACATAGCCGTTTGTCTCGCTATGCTATCCGCAAAGGCATTTCCCTGACCCACTTTATCAGTGATCTTTTTATGGGCGCTACATTTTATTATCGCTACTTTCTTCGGACCAAGCAACGCGTTTAGGAGATCACGCACCAGTTCTCCGTGCATAATGTGTTCTCCATGAGAAGTCAAAAACCCACGTTCTTTCCAGAGTAGCCCGAAGTCATGTGCTACTCCAAAGGCGTACCGACTGTCTGTGTATATGTTCACACATAGGCCAGCACTCAATTCGCAGGCTCTTGTCAAGGCTATCAGCTCTGCTGCTTGAGCCGATTTCTGTGGTATTCTAGCTGTTTCCACCACTGTCTTAAGTGTCGTGATCGCATAGGCTGCGGAAGTCGTGCCATCTGGCAGCCTCAAACACGATCCGTCAACCCACAGTTCCCCCTCCACATCTGGAAGTGGCATATCCTGTAAGTCGACACGACCCTTTGTCTGTTCCTCGGTCAGGAAAACACAGTCGTGGTGTTTTTCTTCCTGACCCTCCTCAACCGGATAGGGCAATAAAGTGGCAGGGTTCAGAGTAGCACATCTTTTAAGTGTGATATGTGGCGCCAAAAGTGTAAGCTCGTATCCTGTTAAGCGTGCACTGGTGAGGTATGGGGTCTTTGTTTGATTTAACAGGGCGTCTACTGCGTGGGGAACTAACACCAACAGTTTGTGTGATAACACTATTCCCTCACTCTGTCGTATTGCTACCGCTGTTGCTGCAACTGCTCGAAAACATCCAGGCAACCCTTGTGCTACAGGGTCAAGGAGTGCCGAGAAGTATGCACATGGCCTCTGCTTATCCCCATGTGCTTGCACTAACACTGATAACGCGCACCCATCTTTCTCGTGCACGTACAATGTGAAAATCTTCGTGTAATCTGGTGTGCCTAATACGGGGGCAGAGCAAAGGGCCTGTCTCAATTGTTCAAAAGCATTTTGACATTCATCTGTCCACTCAAGGGGCATTGGTGTAGATTTGGACAGTAACGCTAGCAAAGGTTTTATAATGTGCGAAAACCCCATGATCCACTGTCTACAAAAGGACGTTAACCCTATGAAGGCGCGTACATCTCTCTGTGTGCGGGGGACTGGTGTATCTAAAATCGCCTGAATTCGATCTGATGTTAATGCACGCCCCTCCTTAGACAAAAGATGACCGAGGTAGGTCACCTTGGGTCTACAGTATTGAAGCTTTTTCTTGGAAACCTTATGATTATTCTGCGCCAGAAAGGAAAGCAACGCAATCGTACTCTCTTCGCATTGTACATACGAATCTGCAGCAAGCAGAAGGTCATCCACGTATTGGATAAGGACAACCCCCGACTGCAACTCAAAAGAGTCAAGCTGTCTTTTCAGAGCCTGACTGTAGATACTCGGGCTCTCAGTGTAGCCTTGAGGAACACGACAAAATCTATACGATTTATTATTTAACGTGAAGCCAAACAGATATCTGCTATCGGGATGGACAGGGATGGAAAAGAAAACGTTTTTCAAATCAATTACACTAAAGGTCGTTGCCGTTGGTGGTACCAGTGTGAGCAAGGTCGTAATATCGGACACCACCGGGTATTGGGGAATGACAAGTTTGTTGATCTCTCTCAAGTCAATAATAAAACGATAGACTTTGTCGTCAGTATCTCTCTTAAGGATCGGAAGAATAGGACTGTTACAAACATTATAAGGAACCTCCTCCACCACTCCTGCAGTTATCAAATCTTGAACAATGTGTGTCAGGGCAATTTCACCTTCCCTGGAAATCTTATACTGTGGCACACGTGGCAAAGAAGCTCCCACCTTAACAGTAATATGAATAGGTGGAATACGCATCTCTCCCACATCCGTGTCTGATGTCGCCCATAACGTGTGCGGGAGAGAAGCCAAAGCTGGAATGTCTTGTATAGTATAAAACCTATTTGGGTCAGGATAATTGTCATTCAGGATGACCCGCACTCCCTCCGGAGCGCACCGTATCGTTGCTCGAAAATATTTAAGCAAGTCAATGCCCAGGATATTATCTGGCGTATATGGTGATAGCAAAAATTGACCAAAACTGAAAAATTTGTCAAGACAAAGTGCTAGCGGTTTTGACAATGGGCTAGGGGAGGGTGTGCCATCAAACCCTACACATGTGATCATTTCGCCAGACAGGGGAGCCCTCGGAACCAATTTTTTAGACAAAGCGCTACGAGTAGCTCCGGTGTCAACTAGAAATTGATCAGTAGAACCCAAAATGCCCGCTGTTACATATGGACCCTCCTGATCTACAGGCACTTCAATTGGTTCCGAACCCCATCCTGCGCAATCCTATGCATGTACATAATCCTGGTGCTCCACATTCTCACCTTCCGATATCTGATATTGGTTTCGTCTATCAAAAGTATTTCGTTCATCCTGGCCACGGCCCCTCTCCTCAGCCCTTCCACGATCACCTCCGCCACCTCTCGCTCCCGTATAACTTCCCCTGAACCTTCCACCTCCTCGACCACGCTGGCTACGTTGTTCGCGAAGTACCGGACAATCTTCAGCCCAATGCCCAAACTCTTTACAATAAGCGCATTGATCCTCCGCTATATCCGTACGACCATACGACGTATTACCTCCACCTCGTCTACCTCTATCATTCCCTCTAGTCTGCGTTCCACGAACCTGCGCCAACATCACCTTCGTTTTCAATTCTTTCGCTTTTTTCTCAACACTTTCTTTAGCCTCCAACTCCTGCCGCTCATAATACTGAGCCATAGTTAACAAAGACGCAGGGGTCGCCGTGGCCCAGGAACTTTCACTCGATTTTAATCGTTTCGCAATCTCCGGTAGGAGATTAGCCACATACTTATCTACGAACAAATGCCGACCTGTATCGTCTGTTAACAATTGACCACTGTAATCATGAAACGCCTCTTCGAAGCGTGTAAAGAAATCTGAAACCGTTTCATCTGGTTTTTGTTTGCACGAAGCTAGCATGGTCCAATCAATCTTCTTAGATGGGACGAGCGTTTTTAAATTAACCAAAATAGCTGCCGGAAGGTCTAAGATCAATTGACATGGCTTACATGCTGGTTCCCTATCTAAATCAGCTGCATTTATCTCTTTCCAAGTTCCCCCAAGTATCGTTTCTTCATTATTTTTTCGAATTTGTCTCCACATGTCAGGCGGAAGGATTAAACCAAAAAACAGATCTATATCGACAAGAGTCATCACACAAGACGAAATAGCCCCTTCCACCCCTTCATAGAACGCTGCCGGATTTTTACGAAGATCAGGCAAAGAATTTTTCAATGCTATAACATCCGCTCTATTCCAAGGCGTATACACCCAGTTATATATAAAATACCCCTTCGCATCCTTTGACATTTTATCGTCATCTGTACCTTCCCCTCTTGGTGGAACATACAAGGGTGCGGCTTCACGCATAGGCATAACATGCATTGCAGAACTCTTATCTGAACCCCGGAGAGAACACTCCTTAGACCGCCCTTCAGACTCCGGCCTGGAATCCTTATTCTTTTTCCGCTCGTCCCGCAATCTCGTAGTCTCATCTCGCAGCTGGATCAGTTGCTTGTAAAAGGCATCGACATCTGCAAGATCAAATAAACCTTTATCCAAATTCTCACGATGAACTGACACAACCTTAGGTTCTAACGTATCTGAAAATTGACGATATGCAACAACAACTTCTTCTGCCAAAGTAACCAAAAAATACAATAATTCCTGGTCTGTCCAATTACCCCTTTCAGTAACAATTTCAGACTGAGAAACAAAATTCGTATTCACTTTACGAGCCCAACTACGTAAATGTGCGGATCTCTCCGCAGTAAACCTGGCACCAGATGTACCCTTCTTGTCTGGCTTATCCTGTCCTCCGTCTTCCGAATCTGAAGTTGGAGCCGTAGGCGAAACGTACGGAGGCGGAGATCGATCTAGTAATGAAAAATCATCAATTTCGTTATTAAGGACAGGATAAAGCGGTCGACGGATAGGGAATTGACCAGTCGTTTGCAATTTACGTTCCCGTTCCTCCCTCTCCTTCTTTTCCTGAGCCTCCTTTTCCTCAAGCTGTAAAGCCTTATCACGAGCAGCCTTGCGCTGCTCTTTGTCCGCCAAGGCAACTTCACGTTTCATTCGCTCACGCACCGCTTTCTCCCACATTCGCACACAATCAAACATATTTTGTCTAGACCTTCGTTGAAACAAACATTGCTCCACAAACTGTACTTTACGCAAATCGAACGACCCATGTAGTGGCCATTGCAATTCAGGATCCGATTTTGTATACTTATTCCATAATTTACTGTACATTATAGGGGGAAGGCCAAATTTAATGTACATTTCTCGATTCGGTGTTCCTTCTGGGGGAGCCGGCTGTGATTCCGCTAACCTAATTGTGGTACCATTTCCAAAACAGCACATCCCTCGGAGTGTGCTTAAAACAGGCATGTTCAAAAAGTATCACAAAAGCGCGATACCGTAGAAAATGGCACTTACAGTACTTCACACAAATGTGCCGCTCAAAGGAAAAAAACAAAGTTAGAGAAACATCTCTACATGCCTGCCTATGTGAAGTGCACTACACATATGGATTCAAAGGTCACAAATTCACAAATGTTAGCTAACTCAAACCAAAGTCATAGATCACAGAATTTCGGCAAGCGTCCGAGGACTACCTTACCGATCACAAATCATAGAACTTCGGTAAGCGTCCGCAGACTACCTTACCGATCACAAATCTTACCCAAAATTTCAAAAGGTCCAGATTCCAACTGCCAAGGTCTTTTAATCGAATCAGCCAAACGGCACTTTGTCCAGCAACACAGACGATCGAAAACTCAGTCGGAGACCGGCGCCACCTGGAAGGTCAGATCAGAAGGAAAGGAAGAAACACCGCGGGTGCCAAGACTCGGGTCACTCGGTGGCAGCGTACGCGTCCATGGCGAGTTTCCAAACCTTCATCACGACCTCTCCTTCGGGCATCCGAGTCGCCGATGAGTCCCTTCGTGGTCGCCAATTTGTAGTATCGGGTTCCCAAGGCCTACATGTTCCGAAGATAACCCACTTACATTGAAAGGACTGTTGGCACGGAAACTGAAAAATGCAAAGGACAAGTTTATTAAGACCCCATGGGGTGGTGGTACATTCCTACAGCACCCTTCGGTAAGGCAAGAAGTATCACACCGAACATCGGTGTGACCCCCTCTTTTATACGTTTTACAGGTAATAAAAAGGACAGGCGGCACAAAGTTACAGAACATTATGTACATATATGGTCATGTTTTGGAACACTGCCAGCTCATGGGAGGGTTTCAAACCCACTGGTCAGTTTGCGGCACATTCCTGAGGGGTGACCGGTCAGAGGGGACTGCGCATGTACAGGCTTGACCGTTACTAAAAATACCCTGTTGCTGGGCAAACTCAAGTGGTCAGTGGTACGGACAACGGACTAAAGGGTACGCTGGCCACGAGGCCGCTCATGATCTAAGATGGCCACCGTAACACACAAAATGGCGTTTCTAAGTATAGCCAATTTAAGCGGGAGCAACGTGTAGCACAGCTAAGCGCTAACCCAGCCATCGTCAAATTACAACAGGGTGTTTTAGAAAGTATTTCTGTAAATACATTGTACCACCAAGTTTGTATACAATATTAAGATGTCTAGCAAGAGAAAGAGTATAATGTTATCTTATTTCGGAAAGAACACATAAACGCTTACCCCTCCTATATCAAGGGTGTCCTTACTTCTTGGATTGAACGAATAACTGTGACAAAACCCGTGTCGCTATCATGTGCCGATTTGGGCGCAAAAGGTTATCTGTGATATTAAAACAAAGATAAGTGTTAGCCTGTTCAGCTCTTAACACTACAGGCCAAGTCTTCTACACATTTTATATTCACTCGGCACAAACTGTGCATTCCTTCACTCCTGTAGTCTTTAAACCAAAATTCAATCTTATTCCTTCCATTTCCAACATATCCAAACAGATGACAAGAAAACTCCCTTCATCAACGACTTCCTCTAGTGGTGATGTGAACTGCCACATTCTACTGCACTGTTCGTGAAAAGAAGCCAGTATCTGACTTCTCTATTAACCATGGGCGAATTTTGCGAATCTCGCGTTCGCGAATTTTGCGGATTTGCGAATTCGCAATCCGCAAAATCCGCGAATTCTCGCGAATTTGCAGATTTTTTTGTTGTTGTGTGTTCGCAAGTGTTTCTGCCAGTTCGCGAGGATTTGGTACAAGTTCGCAATTGCGAACTTACTTGTCGGCTCGCAACGGTCGCGACTATGTTGTTTCTACGTCTGGTTCATCATCACAGCCTCCCAGCACCCTCTGTTTCACCACTGGCACCCTCTCTTTGACCCATGCCACCCTCTGTTACATCAATGCCACCCTCTGGTTCATCATCACTGTAGAAGAAGGGGGGGGAAAGCAAGCCCACCTGCCCTGCTTGAACTGACATGAATTAATTTGGGGTTAGTTTATTAACAACACCTGCCCTGCCCCAACTGACAATAATGAATTAGGGGCTAATTAATGTGTCACTGATTTTGAAGTTCCAGCCAGGCACCTGCTTGTCTGCTCCCTTAGCTGTAAATCAGGACCTTTGTGGCATACAGTTAAGGTCAGAGCAGGGTCACACAATAGTTGCAAGCAGGCAACCGAATTCTGGAGGGCCCCCTCAGGAAGCACTACAGGGAATCGTTACAAATCATGAGGTTGACCTTTTGCACCTGCTCATTGCTTTTGCTTTTGCAAAAATCGTTTTTCGTTTTTTTCGCGCTATTCGCGGGGCGCGGTGTCGTGCGAAACCGACCGCGGAAGCCGCCAGTTCGTGCGAATGAGCTTTTTATTTTTTTGCAGCTTGTTTCGCGAGTTTTTTTGCAGTATTCGCGAGCCGCTTGCAGCGCAACACGCGAATTTACCCCAAGGTCGAGTACGGGCGCGGCCATTTTGTTTGCGTGACGTATTTCCGTTTCCGCCCGCTATGTATAATCTCGCGCAGTAAGCGAAATTGCGAGTAGATGTTCGCACGAGATCGCGAGGAAAGTCTCGCGCGAACTTACTTTCGCGCTCGTGAACGGGCGCCGGCCATCTTGTTTTTCATTCATTTCCTGTGTCTGGGCATGGTGTTTAATCCTCTTGCTATCTTTGCCATCCTTTGCTTGTTTTCAGTTTTTTTTTTACGATTTTGCTTCTTATCTATCCCTCTCTTTTCCTAGCTGTATATTTTTGTCTTTTCTGCTATTTTTCTTTACTTTTAAACTACTTTTTTAAACCCTTTTCTTTTCTTCTTCCCTATCCTATTCCTTCTTAATTTTCTACTTCCTACCTTACCTGCCCAGACCATGGTGAAGCCAGGCGCCGTGAAGCTGCCCAGGCACTTGAGGGCGGCAGCGGCGGCGGGGAGGAGGAGTCCTGGACCCCGTGCCAGGACACCATGTGGTCGATTGAGGGCGGAGCAGGTGATGCGATGGGAGATCTTCAGCCCGGAGGAAGTGGGCGCGCTGGTCTACTTCGTCCAGCGCCGCCTGCCCAGGACCATCGCGGGAGGCTGCAGGATCGCGGCCGGCGGCTACAACGTCCGGGAGCGCCGGAAGCGGTGGAAGAAGGTGTGCTGGGCCATATCCCACCTCTACGGGGTCCAGCGCCCCTACAGCCAGGTCACCCATCGCTGGACGGACCTCCTGGACCGGGAGCGCGACCTGCTGGACCAGCTCGGCTTGGAGATCCCCGGGCTTGGTGAGTAGTAGTAGCCATTTCATCACTCACTACTATGATGTTTTCTCCTGCTCTGTTGTTGTATTGCAAATATTTGTTTTTTACATGGAGCAAGCCAATAATGCCGCTGATGACGATTACATTGTAGTTAAATTATATTTCAAAATCTTCTGTGCATTTCAGGTGCACTGCTCTCCTTCTCAGTGGCGTTGCTACTATGCTTATTTGTTTTCTATTTTGTGGTCTCATTGGCCTGAGTAACTATTATGTATGAGTGTACTTTACAGAACTGCGTAATGCTAGACACTAGGGGGCAGATTACATTTACAAGCCCCTTGCGCCACGTTTACGTTGCCTTGCGTGACGCAACAGCGGCGTAAACGTGCCGCATCCCTGCGAGTCATTTACAGCATGACGCATCTAGGGAGATGCGTCACGTTATAAAGCCATGGGCCTGCACCACAATGGGTGCGTTCCTAGTACGCAGGGTGGGCGGTCCGGCGGCTGTGCGCCTCGCAAAATTGCCTGCTTGAAATCTACAAGATTTAACGCAGGCACTTCTGCAACGCTGCTACGTCAATTCAATTCCTTATGCCTGCTTGAAGCAGGCGTAAGGACTGACACAGAATGTTAAGTATTGGGTGGCCCTGAGCATTACTGGAGTTGCATTGCGTTGGCGACGTGACTCCAGCGATGCGCCGCTCTTACGTGACGAGATGCGTCACGCAAGTGCCTACCCTTGCGCCAGGGCGCGCCGCATTGTAAATGAGGCGCATCTGCCGTGTCGCAAGGGTAGTTTTGCGTGACGCATTTGATCTGGCGCATCTCTGGAGATGCGCCAAAACGCGTAAGTAAGTATGCCCCTAAGGGGCAGAATTGCAATTACCGTCGCATCCCTGCAAAGTAGCAGGGATGCGCCATTAATTGTGCGGCCCGCTACCACCACCAAACATGGTGCGCCGTATTTGCAATGCGGCGCACCATGGGCCCAAAACGTCACCGAAGCTTTACTGCTGGAGTTGCGTCGCAACGATGGCGCAGCTCCAGCAATGCTCTGGGGTACCCTATCTCCCAAATGCTGGGTCAAGCCGTACGTCTGCTTCAAGCAGGTGCAGGGTTTGTGTGACGCATCATTGTCCTAAAGGTGACTGATTGAAATTTTGTAGATTTCCCTCAGCCACTTTTAGGATGTGTTCCAGCGCAGGAATGCCCTCCCTTGCGCCGGAACGCCCCCTGATGGCGCAGGGCTTTATAACGGGATGCATCTCCCAAATGCGTCACGTTGTTATAATATTATACGCCGCACCATGGCGCCCTTTTTTGTTTAGCTGCTGCGTCACAAAAGTCACGCAAGAATGGAGCAAAAGAGCCGCAAGGGGCTTAAATCTGCCCCTTCCTTTGTACCCCTGACAATAAGAAAAATAGTGGCGGTGGATTGATAGTTTGACTATTTAAATGACTGGTAATGTAGCAGGCAACTGTTAGTGTTGTCAGTGATCTGACTGAAATCACAATGGAGTTTGTCTGTCCTTTGCGTCTTGCCTGCGGACTGCTGCCTGCCAGTCCTAGGTGAACCTTTCAGTACTTTGTTTAGTGAGTTACGTGACTTTCGAAGTCACAGGTCCGCAAATAAATGAAAACTAACCCTAATCAATATAATTTCGCGGAAATATTTTGTTATTGTTCTTTTGAAATGTTTGATTTGGTTGACATTGACAAGCAACAATCATCCATGTTTTCTGTTCTTTCTTTCATGTTGTACGTCAGCTCCCCCAGGGGCGAGGGGAGGACACAGGAGCAGCAGGCGGTGGATGCTGTTGAACAGGGCCAGGATCGGGCAGGCGAGGGCTCCTTTGCTGGCCCCAGTAAGTTTTCATTTTAGACTAGTACCTATTTTTCCTAGCGTTCCTCATTTGATTTTTTTCAAAATCGTCTTTGATCTTCTTGTAGACTGTATCTAAATTCTTATCCTGCCTCTACTATGACTCGCTGTGGTATTACTAGATTATTCTTATTAGTCTATCTGTGTAGCTAACTAAGATTGCACGGTTGGCGAAACTCCCATTCTAGTCAGCAATAGCTCTATCAACTTAGTGCAGTCCTCTGGGATTGTCCATAATGTCTTTTGAAGTGTTCTATCTGCTTTGAAAATTCCCAACTATAAAATGTGAATGACCACCAAGAAAGAATAAGATACTACCTTTTGGTTTGGATAGGAGAACAATCCATACCACTACAGTGGCGCGGACAATTCTTCTGCAGAAACAGAACTATGGACAATAAATAGTGCATTGCTTATCAATTAAAGTAGGCGCTGTTAGAGTTTCCACATACCTCTGTGATAACAGACTTTGAACCCCCAATGTCCTTACTGACTGACTACATAGTGTGGCACAGTCATTTACCTCCCGAATTAATCGATCATTGATCCCCAATGATGATTATTATCCAACGTAGCTGAAGAGTACGGAGTCAGAGTCAAGAAGTGTCAGAGGCACGGACTCATGCTTGCAAAAATTGCAAAACCTTTCGCTCAGTCACTCTAGTCACTCTGGACCAAAAAACACAGAGTCTCTCTAAGTTTAAAAGCTTTATTAAAAGTAAACACATTTATTAAAATGAAGTCATAATAAAAAAACGAAACGTTTAACTGAGAATGTAAAAGTGGTTAGTGCTGACGATTAATTGAAGACATTTCTTGTGGTCGAGCCGAGCTCTCACCTTGTTTCAACTTGATCTTGTTGTTAGAAGTCCATCTTCTGTCTGTGTGGAAAAAAATGGTGCGTGTTAAAAAGCCAGCCTTCATCAGTTGTGCCAAAAAGTGCTGCATTACATTGTTTTCACATGTCTTCATTCCTAGACCAAATACTAGTGAGTGGTTTATTCTAACATTCTTAAATGTACTTTGTAGGTGGAACATCTGGTGGCGGGGCCAACGCGGAGGTGGTGGTGCTCGACACGGAGGGCAATTCCTCAGGGGAGGATGCGGCGGTTCCAGTGCCGGCTGTGAAAGTTCAGACGGTGGTGGTGGCGGGCAGAGGTAAGCTCTTATATATTCCTTACTTATTGAGATTGAAGACGTGGCTGGGAAGGAAAGAATATGAGATGCATGGCTGGGTGAATGATGAAGCAATGATTGGTGGAAGGACAACAGCCTGGGTGGGTGACACAGAAACTGTATGTGTCCATATACCTGGATCATGCTACTATCTGACTCTTAGATAGCATATGTGTATCTAGAGCAGGGGTAATCATAGTACGGCCCGCGGCCCGGTGGCGGCCCGGCAAGCCTTCCTTGGCGGTGTGCAGACCTTGCAGACAATCACTGCTCCCCCGGCCCCCACAGAGCAGAGTGGAGATGCAGGGCCACAAAGAGGTGAAATAGAACAAAGCCTCTGCTCTGTGGGGCCGGGCAAGCAGTGATTGTCAGGGTGGAGATGCAGGGGCGCTACAACAAACAAAGCCTCAATAATATGTTAATGGTCTTTTAAAGACCTGTTAAGTACTTTGGTGTGGCTGTCTGTGTGTGCGCGTTGAGGAAGCTGTCTCAGCCCGGGCTGAAGGCTGACACAGACAGACACACACACAGTGAGATGACAGAGGAGGAGGGAGAGGGAGGGCAGGAGGGAGAGAGAGATGGAGAGGGAGGGCAGGAGGGAGAGCATGAGTGAGAGAGATGTATGTAAATGCTGGGTCTGGTGGCTCAGTGGATGAAGGCATCTGCTGCAGGGACCTGTGTGCAACCTCATGGTCACAAGTTTTTGTTTTGCTTTAGCCCCGCCCCCTCTGACTCCGCCCCCACCAGTGCAGCCCTCGGCCACAAACTACACTGTAAATTTAGCCCCTGAGAGAAAGTTTGTGAGTACCCATGATCTAGAGAGAGTAGACGGTCAGTGGATGAACTAAGTGTAACTTTGAAGAGCATGTAACACTGCACCCGCACGTCCGTTCCAGTGTAGGAAAGGCAAAGAAAAGAAGTTTTAATTTTGTCCAAATACTACCATCAATAGTAGCAGTAGTTTGTATTGCAAGCACAGCATAGATCCGGTTATTACGGTGGCCACTCCCTACCTCTCTTAATAAGTTTAGTAGTACTCAGTCATTCATGTGTGGATGTATCACTGGTCACTCAATAAAAAGCAAAGCACCTAAAGTCATCCCATATATAAGCAAAAACATCCCATGTGAAGTGATAGATAATCAGATTATTTATCTTCTTCAATTTTCCATTTCTAGTACTCATTTCCACTGTAGGGTGAAAGTTAAATTAATTAAGCAGTAGCCCTTGAGTTGTAACAGAGTATTCTCAGTGCCACCCGTAATAGAAAAGTAAGAGCTTCACCACCTGCATGTACTGGACGGGTACAGTAACGCAACGCAAGTCTAGGTCACTCATCATGGCGTGCGTCTCTTTTTCTCGGGTGCAAGTTTACTGCGCTGGCATTATGCCGGCTTGCAGAAGATAATGTACCAATTTTCCTAAACAAGAGACAAGAAGAAGAATAAGACTGGTGTACTTTCATAGTCGACTCCAATGGAAGTCCATAGTGCTCGTAGAATTTGTTCCTTAAACTCCCACTAATGTTAGAGCAAGGATGAAGAAGTGTGAGGTTAGATAGATACTGGCCTCAATAGTTATGTAATGCACTTGCAAGTTGCTAGTTGTACTGCAACACAAATTTCCGCTGAATGATTGAGTTAATCTTAAAGAGCATTGGTTACAGACTATGTCTTTCTTTCTTCATATAGATTCTCCTTCCAAACGAACAAGGAGGAAGGAGCTGGCTAGAGCGGCCCCGCAACGGAGGATCGATGCCACTGTGGCCGAATATCGGCGGCTGGTGGCCCTGGAGGACGAAGAAAGTGTGCAGTTGACCACAACAACAACGTCGTCTGCATCGGCCTCCGTGCCCCCACGGGCTGCCACCCAGCACAGTGGTCCACCCAGACTGAGCCGGGCTGCCAAAGCCAAACGCCACCACCGAGTAGCAAGGACAACAGCTTCCTCTCACAGCCGTTGCACCTGCAAGGCAGTGAAGGCACGCCTGCGCCGCAGTACCCTGATGGTGTCCCGCCTCCAGCAGGAGCTCCACCACTTTTCAAACGTGTTGGAGGGGCTCCGCGTAGAGCACGCCTTGCTCCGCCAGGAGCATGATGCCCTGGCCCAAAAAGTAGACAGCATCCACCCATAGTGTCCCTTGCCCCTTTTTTAGAGACTTTTGGGGGGTGGGAATTGGGAGTTGGGTTTTTGGGGACTTTTGAAGGACAATCGTTGGGGTTAGGGAGGGTCTTGCGGGAGATTATTTTGTTAGGGATATAAATATACTTTTTCAAACTTTATCTGAGCATACCCGTTTCTTACTGCTTGCCTGGTGGGTGGGGGTTTAACAGTGACTTTGTTTTCCTGAAAGCTTAGTTCCATTTTCTTCCTTTAAGTGTAAATGCCCAAATGTTTTCAACACTAACCCCTAGATGCATCAACGTTGTCATTTGCGATTCCTTAATTGCGAAAAATAAGGAATCGCAATTAAGGATTCGCAAATGGCAATGCATCATTAAATTCGCTATTTTATTGAAATTCGGTAAAAATCGCAATTTTTACCGAATTCCAATAAAATTGCGAGTTCCAAATAGCGAATCCGATATTCCCATTCATTCCTATGGGCTGAAATGCCCATAGGAATGAATGGGAATTGCGAATTCGCAATTTCAAATCGGAATGCATCAAAGCCTTTCAAGGGTGGAGAGGGGGGTCCAAAGGACCCCCCCCTGCACCCATGAAATGCACTTTTACATGTGAGTTACATACACACATGTCCTAAGGACATGTGTGCCTGTAACGTACACGTTTAAAAAATGCATTTTCATGCGTTTTTAAACATTTTTGCAAATTACCACGAAGTTCAACTTCGTGGTAATTTGCATTTGCAATTTTTAAAATCGCAAATGTTTTGAGGATGATGCATTGCTGTTAAGGAATCGCAAATTTGCGATTCCTTAACAGCAATCGCATTTTTTGGAACTCGCAAAAAAAGCGATTTCCAAAAAATGCTTGATGCATCCCAGTAACCAATTTAGGAAGTGCAAAAGGCCGATTTATGCGAATCGCACCGTTTGCACTTCCTAAAAAGGTTGATGCATCTGGGCATATGTGCCTCTCACAGAGTAAGTGAAGTGAATCCAAGAGTCCTAGGACTTTAGTAGTACTACCGTCAGTCTCTCGTCTCTCCTACTAATACTCCATTATACCCCCAAACCACCCAACGCTTATCTTACCTGTAATTTGTGTTTGAAAGTAGGGCTAGACCCAGGGCTGGCTCCATGGGAAACAGCAAATAAGGTTGGCAATCTTGGTCCGATAAAATTTCCTCATAGCGGTGATACTAGTGGTGTGACACAGTGGCAGTTGCATGCCTATGAAAAAAAAAGAAAATTAAATCTGGTTTGTCCTCCTGAGCAATTCAACGGTACAATAGAGAATATAGCAGGTGACAGAAGTACACTAGAACAGTGCCACATTGTAGCCTAACAAATGGTAAAGTATAACTACTAATTCGGTTGAAGTTCTTTGACATTAGCCATGGGTCTTTGTCAAGCAGAGTAAGAATATATCCTCGGATTTCTTCACCAGCCTGTTGCTATCACCTTATCCTCCCCAGCAAGTGTGTGGATTTATTGCTGTAATTTAGTCACACATCAATCAAAACCACACAGCCCAGGGGAAGAGGGTTAGGGTTTGAAAAATGGATGGGTACGGGGGTTTTTGGGAAAGGTTTTGGGAGACAAGAAAAAATAGCACAGCATGGACAAACAATTGTGAACATAAACAAATCTTTGGGTACAAACCTATCCATCAATCTTTGAAAGTGCATGCACTACTGCATGCATGTCAGTGAAAAGTAAGTAGTACTTGCGACAACTGTGGAAGAAAGAATGCGACAGTACAGGGCCTGTGTGGAATTATTGATAACTATATTCAACATAAGGTCTCTGTAGCCAGATACCTGAGAGCCTTGCTGGTCACTATAAATCCATTCACAACAACACTCAATGGGGTTGGTCTGGAAGGTATAGTAGATAGAAAAGGAGAAATTGCTTTTTTTCTAGGTGTCCCCTCACTCACCAGGGTTGCCCCTTGGTGACATGCTTCATCATTGGGGCCATCCCAGTCCTCTATGGGCTTGGGCGTGCTGCGACTTGCGAATTACGTAGGAGCACTTACAAATGACTATGTGTGGTGCAGATGTGATAGTGGAGTGGACTAAGTGATGTGTTAAGGGATCAATTTAGAAGCAGAGAGAGATCCAAGAAATGCAGTCACAGTCAGAGAAAAAGGCAAGGGATACTGTATCTATGTTGTTGTAGTTGTCCTGTTGGAAGTGGTAAGTAAGTTGCCTGCAGAAAAAAAATCCTCTTATTAGCGGCACTCCTCCATTGCAGCCGACGCTTCGTCCATCGATGTTGGTCACCAGAAGACACCCTGTCCACTGCCTGCCTGATGCTGAATTGTGGCTCGCTAATGTGAAGCCTGACTCCATCCTTTTTTCCCCATTGCAGAGACTGAAACCCGGCCTGTAATTATTCAACGAAAAACAGGAAGTGATATAATATTACAACACCACTGATAAATAAATATAAGGTATGTAGGCTGTGGAGTGCAAAAAGTCACACTTTGATTTTCCTAGTAGACAGTACAATATTATTGAAAGTGCGTACTCTGTCTGAGTCACCTTTTGAAGGATAAATAAGTAGGGGCAAATTAATGTAGCGGATCTTTCCCCTCAAGCTAGGTGTACTGTAAACTGTGTTTTAGAACAAAATTAGATCTTCCTAGCAGTGCTCCCACCCAGACCCTTACTAAAGCCAGTCGCAAAAATGTGAAGACCCCCAATCAAATCTCAAAAAACGAGGCCAAGCAGAAAACTGGTGACAAAACTTACTTTGAAAGTAAAAGTAGGCCGAAGTACCCCCTTACTAATTAACCCCTACCCACCGTGGATTGCATTCAAACCACTTGCAAGCAACCAAGCAAAAGTATCCATAGCCAGCATCGCTCCAAGACTCGAAATTCCCCCCACTCAAACACATGCAATAGAAATACTGCTAACCCTAACGAACCCTAAGTTAAGAATAGTGGCAAAGGCTTTCTTTAACTATGCCAAATCCCCCCTTTCCCACCATGGATTTTCTTCAAATGACTTGCAACCAAAATTACACATTCTCACGAGTGCTCTAAGACCCCAGAACTCAGTTGCAAAAATCTAGAACACCCCGAAACACATGCAATCCTGCTGCGAGGGCTAACCCTAACGAACCCTAAGTTACAAAAAGTGCCAAAAGGCTTTTCCGCGAGGATTTTGTCCCAACCACTTCTACCCGGTATTAGACCTTCCCAGGAATGCCCCAAGACCCGCCAACCCACCCGCCAAGAAGCATAACACCCCCAAACAGGCCAAAAGCAAAATCTCATACTTGCAATATTTCTTGGCCTTCGGTCCAAACGCGCTGCGTAGCTAGGCCATAAGTCGGGGTTGCCACCACGGATTTCCTGAAAAGCAAATGCAATCAAGATTAGAGTGTCCCAGCAGTGCTCCCAGACCACGAAACTCACCCACAAACAGACGGAACCCCCCCTAAAAGCACCTCAAAGGCAAGCAAGTCATCAAAAACACAAAAAATGTTCCGCCTGGGATTTGGTCCAAACCACTTTTATCCGGTATTAGAGCTTCCCAGCAATGGCCCCAGAGCCGTCAACCCAGGAGAAAACGAGTAGAAGACCCTCAAACAGCCAAAGAGCAAAAGTACAAAAATGGGGACTTTGTCAGTTTTTCCCAAATTTCCCAAATCACTCCGCGCGCGCTCTGCAGCTAGGCCCTAACTCCCCTCTGCCACCATGGATTTGCTTCAAACCTCTTGCAAAGTAAAGTATATATAGCCAGCAGTGCGCCCAGACCCCGAAACCCACCCACAAACACCAGGAAGCCCCCCAAACAGGCCCCCGAAAACGCTACATTGAGCAAAATGTCAGAAATAGCCCAAAAAAATCGGCCTGGATTTTGTCCCAACCACTTTTACCCGGTATTAGACCTTCCCAGGAATGCCCCAAGACCCACCAACCCACCCGCCGAGAAGCATAACACCCCCAAACAGGCCAAAAGCAAAATCTCATACTTGCAATATTTCTCGGCCTTCGGTCCACACGCGCTGCGTGGCTAGGCCATAAGTCGGGGTTGCCACCACGGATTTCCTGAAAAGCAAATGCAATCAAGATTAGAGTGTCCCAGCAGTGCTCCCAGACCACGAAACTCACCCACAAACAGACGGAACCCCCCCTAAAAGCACCTCAAAGGCAAGCAAGTTATCAAAAACACAAAATATTTTCCGCCTGGGATTTGGTCCAAACCACTTTTATCCGGTATTAGAGCTTCCCAGCAATGGCCCCAGAGCCGTCAACCCAAGAGAAAACGAGTAGAAGACCCCCAAACAGCCAAAGAGCAAAAGTACAAAAATGGGGACTTTGTCAGTTTCTCCCAAATTTCCCAAATCACTCCGCGCGCGCTCTGCAGCTAGGCCCTAACTCCCCTCTGCCACCATGGATTTGCTTCAAACCTCTTGCAAAGTAAAGTATATATAGCCAGCAGTGCGCCCAGACCCCGAAACCCACCCACAAACACCAGGAAGCCCCCCAAACAGGCCCCCGAAAACGCTACATTGAGCAAAATGTCAGAAATAGCCAAAAAACAATCAGCCTGGATTTTGTCCCAACCACTTCTACCCGGTATTAGACCTTCCCAGGAATGCCCCAAGACCCGCCAACCCACCCGCCAAGAAGCATAACACCCCCAAACAGGCCAAAAGCAAAATCTCATACTTGCAATATTTCTCGGCCTTCGGTCCAAACGCGCTGCGTAGCTAGGCCATAAGTCGGGGTTGCCACCACGGATTTCCTGAAAAGCAAATGCAATCAAGATTAGAGTGTCCCAGCAGTGCTCCCAGACCACGAAACTCACCCACAAACTGACGGAACCCCCCCTAAAAGCACCTCAAAGGCAAGCAAGTCATCTAAAACACAAAAAAAATTCCGCCTGGGATTTGGTCCAAACCACTTTTATCCGGTATCAGAGCTTTCCAGCAATGGCCCCAGAGCCGTCAACCCAGGAGAAAACGAGTAGAAGACCCCCAAACAGCCAAAGAGCAAAAGTACAAAAATGGGGACTTTGTCAGTTTCTCCCAAATTTCCCAAATCACTCCGCGCGCGCTCTGCAGCTAGGCCCTAACTCCCCTCTGCCACCATGGATTTGCTTCAAACCTCATGCAAAGTAAAGTATATATAGCCAGCAGTGCGCCCAGACCCCGAAACCCACCCACAAACACCAGGAAGCCCCCCAAACAGGCCCCCGAAAACGCTACATTGAGCAAAATGTCAGCAATAGCCAAAAAAAAATCGGCCTGGATTTTGTCCCAACCACTTCTACCCGGTATTAGACCTTCCCAGGAATGCCCCAAGACCCGCCAACCCACCCGCCAAGAAGCATAACACCCCCAAACAGGCTAAAAGCAAAATCTCATACTTGCAATATTTCTCGGCCTTCGGTCCAAACGCGATGCGTAGCTAGGCCTTAAGTCGGGGTTGCCACCACGGATTTCCTGAAAAGCAAATGCAATCAAGATTAGAGTGTCCCAGCAGTGCTCCCAGACCCCGAAACCCACCCACAAACACCAGGAAGCCCCCCAAACAGGCCCCCGAAAACGCTACATTGAGCAAAATGTCAGAAATAGCCCAAAAAAAATCAGCCTGGATTTTGTCCCAACCACTTCTACCCGGTATTAGACCTTCCCAGGAATGCCCCAAGACCCGCCAACCCACCGCCGAGAAGCATAACACCCCCAAACAGGCCAAAAGCAAAATCTCATACTTGCAATATTTCTCGGCCTTCGGTCCAAACGCGCTGCGTGGCTAGGCCATAAGTCAGGGTTGCCACCACGGATTTCCTGAAAAGCAAATGCAATCAAGATTAGAGTGTCCCAGCAGTGCTCCCAGACCACGAAACTCACCCACAAACAGACGGAACCCCCCATAAAAGCACCTCAGAAGGCAAGCAAGTCATCAAAAACACAAAAAAATTTCCGCCTGGGATTTGGTCCAAGCCACTTTTATCCGGTATTAGAGCTTCCCAGCAATGGCCCCAGAGCCGTCAACCCAGGAGAAAACGAGTAGAAGACCCCCAAACAGCCAAAGAGCAAAAGTACAAAAATGGGGACTTTGTCAGTTTCTCCCAAATTTCCCAAATCACTCCGCGCACGCTCTGCAGCTAGGCCCTAACTCCCCTCTGCCACCATGGATTTGCTTCAAACCTCTTGCAAAGTAAAGTATATATAGCCAGCAGTGCGCCCAGACCCCGAAACCCACCCACAAACACCAGGAAGCCCCCCAAACAGGCCCCCGAAAACGCTACATTGAGCAAAATGTCAGAAATAGCCCAAAAAAAATCGGCCTGGATTTTGTCCCAACCACTTCTACCCGGTATTAGACCTTCCCAGGAATGCCCCAAGACCCGCCAACCCACCCGCCAAGAAGCATAACACCCCCAAACAGGCCAAAAGCAAAATCTCATACTTGCAATATTTCTCGGCCTTCGGTCCAAACGCGCTGCGTAGCTAGGCCATAAGTCGGGGTTTCCACCACGGATTTCCTGAAAAGCAAATGCAATCAAGATTAGAGTGTCCAAGCAGTGCTCCCAGACCCCGAAACCCACCCACAAACACCAGGAAGCCCCCCAAACAGGCCCCCGAAAACGCTACATTGAGCAAAATGTCAGAAATAGCCCAAAAAAAATCGGCCTGGATTTTGTCCCAACCACTTCTACCCGGTATTAGACCTTCCCAGGAATGCCCCAAGACCCGCCAACCCACCCGCCGAGAAGCATAACACCCCCAAACAGGCCAAAAGCAAAATCTCATACTTGCAATATTTCTCGGCCTTCGGTCCAAACGCGCTGCGTGGCTAGGCCATAAGTCGGGGTTGCCACCACGGATTTCCTGAAAAGCGAATGCAATCAAGATTAGAGTGTCCCAGCAGTGCTCCCAGACCACGAAACTCACCCACAAACAGACGGAACCCCCCCTAAGAGCACCTCAAAGGCAAGCAAGTCATCAAAAGCACAAAAAAAATTCCGCCTGGGATTTGGTCCAAACCACTTTTATCCGGTATTAGAGCTTCCCAACAATGGTCCCAGAGCCGTCAACTCACCTGCAAAGAGGTACAACAACACCCCCACAAGTGCTGAGTCTTTCTTCATTGGGCATAAACCAGCCCTCTGGTTTGATGGAAATAGGAGTCTGGAGGAGGAGGATAGAGGAGCATGTTCTTCTGAACTTGTGAACCTGAGGAATGCAGACTGCGGCAACTTCAAATCAATCAGCAAACCTGTGAAGACAGTTCTGCTGATGGGCTTGTTTTTGTGATTATCTGATTAAAGTTTGAAATATATTAACTGTGCACAACAAAGAAAGACAGACACACAGGAATAAAAGTGAATAAGGACGAAAAAGAAAGTTATTGATTCGTTGTCTCATTTTCAGGGCTCGGTATCACGTTCCAGGAATGAGAATAAGGCTTCGTCATCATACTCTGCGAATTCAGGCAGGGTGAGCTCAGTGTCACCTGACAGAGTAGAAATTCCCTCATCTATGTTGCTGGCCACCTCCTCTTCATCCGGCACGCTTTCTCGTACTCTGAAATCTGGTGGTATGAGGTGCTGATTCATCTTGATCATTGTTAACCTCTCCACATTTTTGGGCGAGAGGCGGCTCCGTTTGGGAGTTACAATGCCACCAGCAGCACTGAAAACCCGTTCAGAAGACACGCTTGCGAGTGGGCAAGACAAGTAGTTTAAAGCCAGGTTGGTGAGCTGTGGCCACAATTCTTTTTTCAAAACAGATTGGAGGTGCCCCTGTTTCTTATGACAGGGAGGGGGCTAGAAACGTTAGAAAACTTTGAAGTCCCTATTTTTCCAATGATGGGTAAAGTGTTCCTGTGTTTTTCTCTATAAAGAAAGTCTGGCTGAGGGACAGGTTTTCCTATATATTCTTAGACATTATGCAAATACATAATAGGGCAGAGGAAGCTAATACTCTTGAGTGAAACAATATTTTTTTAAAAAACGATAATTGATAATTGAATATGACGGACAAACACTAAATATAAGGTTTAAAAAAGGGATATAGGTTTTATTGTTTTTCCTCCCGAATGGGTTACAATCTAAAAACAGTATCACAAATTCATTAAAAAATCACGAAATCTGGTATTCCAAATAATATATAAAGTGCACAACAATGGTTAAAAAAGACAGTCAAAATAGTCAAAACAGTCGACGCAGCGTTTCGGTGCTTTCTTTCTTTTGACACCTTCTTCAGGACATTTGGACTTTTGACGCCATATTATTCTGAATCATGGGACCAATCAATTTCAATTTGATTTCTCGCAGGTTGTTGGCTGCTCAGGTTTATTCAATTGCCTTGAGCTTTATAAAACAACCGTCAGCATATATTCACACGGAGGAGCCACCGTCAATGGGGGGGATTTCTTGCGGTCTTTTAAACCTGTACATGTGTTTGTACTTCACTTAGCCTGCTACGAACGCTTTCAATTGCTCGGGCTCTTATTGGATATTTTCTTAGTGCACAATCCTTGTAAATGCAGTGCGGCCTCCCTGCTCCTCCGTGTATTCCTCTTCGGTTCAATGGAAGAAATGTCTAAGAATATATAGGAAAACCTGTCCCTCAGCCAGACTTTCTTTATAGAGAAAAACACAGGAACACTTTACCCATCATTGGAAAAATAGGGACTTCAAAGTTTTCTAACACAATTCTTTTTTCCCATGCCAATACGCCAATGGGTCAGAATTAACATAGACCTCTGTTGAGTCATTCAGATAGTCCTTCACCATCGACTCAAGGTCCTCATCCAAGGTTCCTCCACTTTGCTTAGCTCTTGCTGTGCCTCTGACCTTTTGAGAACCAAACCCACGCAGAGCTAGCCAATCCTCTTCAGCCTCCAATGTTTCTGTTGTGTCTCGTGCAGATGATCCGGTTGCCGGTGTCTTTAACGGCTGAGAGGTCACTTGTGCCACAGCCACAGGTGCAGAAGTGGATTGTTTTGACTGGGGACGGCCTGCTGATGTACTGCCATTTCCTTCAATTTCCAGCCGTTCTCTTTCAAACTTCTTGGCTGACAAGGCTAGCCAATGTTTGTACTTTGGAACATGTTCATCATCAAAAGGAAAGAATGCTTGGCCTGCCAGCGCCTTTTTGTAGCGTGGATCCAGAATAGTAGCACAAATGTAATGCTCTTCTGAGTGGATCTTTTTAAGACGTTCATCACCTTGTAGGAGCTGTAATAATTTCTCAGCCAGAAGAAAAGAGTCTTGGTTTTTTACATCTTTTTCAAACACAGAACACACCTCCTTCAGTTGGTCCTCCAGCATGTACAACAATGGGATAGCTTTTCCCAAATTACAGTCCTCCTTGCTGACTGCACGCGTGAAGAACTCAAAAGGACGAAGCATGCGTGTCAGGCTTTGAACTATGTTCCATTGCGCCGCACCCATCCTCAGCTCCTCTGTACCCTCTGTAAGGAAATATTGATTGAGTTCCTTATACTGCTCATACAGACGCTCAAGCATGTAGAAGGTTGAGTTCCAACGTGTTACCACCTCCTGGATGAGTGCTTTCACTGGCATTTTACGTTGATATAGCAGGCTCCTCAGTTGCTTCCGGGCCTTAAAAGAATGGCTGAAATGCTTGCACATTTTTCGGCAGGTGTCCAATACACTGTACGCTGCACTGCCTTTATTACCCAAGAATTTTTGGACAACCAGGTTTATACAGTGCGCCAAACACGGCACTCTGAAATAGTTACCGTCCCTCATGGCCTTAACTATATTGGCGCCATTGTCCGTGGAAACATAACCAACCTGGCGTTTTAGTGGGGACAGCCAGTTAAGGACCTTTGTGTTAAAGACATCCAAAATGTTTTCTGCTGTGTGACGCTTCTCCAAACCAAACATGGCTAGTGTTGCATATTTCCGAGCAGCTTTAAAAACAATGTCCGTGTCAACACCTGTGTTTAGCTTTGCTTTAGCCCCTGAAAAAGAGACCCAGTGTGCAGTGATGCACATGTAATCAGCGCCTGCGCCACTGGTCCACATGTCTGTTGTCATATGTATAGTGTGAACAGCACTCTTCTGCAAAGCTGCCCCAATCACCTTCAGAACATCTTCATGTAGTGCTGGAACCGCAACTCAGGCAAAATAGAACCGGCTAGGAACCTTCCATTTAGGGCAGAGCGCTGACACTAATTCTAGAAAACCAACCCCTTCTACAAAAGAAAAAGGGAGAAGGTCCAGAGCTAGCATTTTAGCCAGCTTAGTGTTATACAGACGCGTCAGTGGGTGGTTGCGTTCATATTGCGCTTCTGTAAACAACATCTTTTTAATGTTGCCCTGGACCAAAGATTTACGGGATGATGATGATATCTTCGACCCAGTTACGCTCGCTGATGAACTTTTTCGCAATGGTGTATCACTCTCTCCCACACTCTTAGTGTGGCTCACATGGGGTGTGCTGCTGACAGGGGTACTGGGTGTAAGTGAAGGGTTTGACACGTCTTCTTCCTCCTCGTCATCATCAGATGAAATAGCATTACGTGCAATTCGGGCTTCCTTGATCGCCTGTAGGTGCGCAAACCATTTGACAGCGTGCTTTCTTTCAAGATGACCTCTCTGGCCTCCGGTACCATAGTTGGAACCCAACTTACCACGACTAACTCGAACCTTACACATGCTACAAATGGCTAAGGTTTCATTTTTTGGGCAAACACTAAAGAAGTCCCAAACTGCAGACTTGAAATGTCTTTGGGGGCCGGAGGAGGCGGCGATACTGGTGGTGGTGGTCCTGCTGCTAATGCCAGATGAAGTGGAGGATGTGGATTGCCGAACTTCAGTACGTTTTGCACTTTCACCACCACGAATTGAGGTCGAGGTGGATGTAGGTCCCTTCTTGTGAGGAAGAAATATGGAAGCGGTAGGTGTTGGTGTACTAGTTAACTCCAAATCTAATGATTGTTGTGTTTCCATTTCCATTGCCTCCTCGTCGACATCATCATCACGCTCAGCAGCTTCTCGGGATAGGGTCAAAATGTCTCTTTGCTGCATGCCCGCTGGGGCTGCAGTGACCTTTGTGATGACTGGCTCGTCGTCATCGTGAGAGGCTTCATCACCAGCAGTATCTGTCACTTCTTGTTGAGCCTCATCACACTCCATAGCTATGAGTTTTTCGACGACCTTCCTTTTACGCTTAGGTACCTTTGTCAGAGCATGGTGTGCCTCACTCTCAGGCTGCGGTGGTGGTACCCAATCGTCATCCAGATCATCAGTAGGAGGTGAGCTTGAAGAAGATGTAGACACCCCCCTTGATCTTTTCCTTGCTGGGGATGTGGAAGACAATAATAATAAAGAGCTTATAGAACGCTCAGTAACGCCATCACGGCGTGTCCCCGCGCTAAGCTACCAGTGAAGCAGGATAGAAAACCCAGACTCTATGCAGTATATAGATGTGTTTTGAGCAGAGCCCTAAACCGCAATTCATTGCTCTACAGTCTCAGCATAGGAGGGAGTTTGTTCCAATTTTGAGCTGCTTGGAGCGCGAAGGACCGTCCACCCATTCTAGCCTTCCTAATCCTGGGGACTGTCAACAGTCCGGTACCCTCTGAACGGAGGGTCCTAGTAGGTTCATAGCGGCTGACTAGATCCTTCAGATATGTCGGTGACTTGTCCCAGACAATACGGTGGCAGAAGAGGAGGCACTTAAATAGCACACGCTTCTTCACAGGCAGCCAATGAAGCGCATCCAGCGCCAATTTCGAGCTGGCTCTCCTGGGTCTTCTTAACACCAGTCTGGCTGCGGAGTTCTGTATGACTTGTAGGCGACCTATGCTGCCCTCGGTTGCCCCAAGGAACAGAATGTTGCCGTAATCTAACCGCGAGGTCACCAGTGCCTGCGTTAGTGTCCTTCTGGCCGATAAAGGGAGGAGGTCTAAGGTTTTGTTTAGGGTCTTTAGAACTCCAAAACATTTGCCCACAAGGCGCCTTATGTGGCCTTCATATGAGAGAGAAGGATTCATCCAAATTACTAAATTCTTGGCCTCCTGACATGGTATGGGGGTAGGGCCCAGACATGAAGGCCACCACTCATCCGACCATTTTTCGCTTTTTCCCCCTACCACCAGCACCTCTGTCTTAGAGCCATTGAGTTTTAGGCAGTGGGCATCCATCCACTCTGCTAATGCCTGCATACAGGATTTAAATTTTTTAGGGGTGTTGGAGGTGCTCTGCGATAGGGAGATCAGCAGCTGAGTGTCGTCAGCGTACGACACTAATTCCACCCCAAAAGAGTGTACAACCTTCGCCAGAGAGGCCATGTATAGGTTAAAAAGAGTGGGGCTCAAAGCTGAGCCCTGAGGCACTCCCTGGTCTAGTGACATCTCCACTGAGCGGCAGGTCCCCTGCTGTACCTGGAAACATCTCTCCGTAAGGAATGATTGCAGCCAGCCCAGCGCAGGACCAACGACCCCAGCTTCGTTCAGACACCGTAGCAGGATGGAGTGCGCTACGGTGTCAAAAGCCGCGCTTAGGTCGAGCATGATCAGGGCCATTGTATGACCAGCATCTGCCCCCGCTCTTAAAGTCTCAGTGGCTCTTAGGAGGGCCGTCTCCGTAGAGTAGCCCGCCCTAAATCCTGATTGAGAGGGATGGAGTAAATTCCATTTTTCCAGGTGCTCCGTGAGCTGGGCATTAACCACCTTCTCAGCGACCTTCGCCACGTACGGCAATAAGGTAAGGTAAATGCTTTATTGTACAGTTAATAAAAACCATTACAAATAGCTATTAGTAATAAAAGAAAATGATCAGTTAAAGGAAAACAGTTAAAAAGGTCGGTCTAATACCATTAAAAATGGGACAATGATCATCCAGCAATATATACAGGTAAATTCTGTTTTAGATAAAAAATTGTGTGTATGTCCGAGCGCATGCTTTCGACAAGTGGGTTTTTCTATATCCTCCGCTCCCCTTCTGACCGGCTTCTCCCAGAGTGTTTGTGCTTCATGGGGAAGGTACTTTAATGTTCTTGGTCAATATGGGTCTCTTACCCGGTCTGAGGACTGGAGGCGGATGATGTTATATAGGCGATGTCAATGTCCGCTTGTGCTCTCGTCATTTTAAGCCTGGTGTCTGCCAATCGTAGGTATTTTACCAGTCGGCAGGCCATTTGCACGTCGTCTCCTCTAAAACAGCTCAGGACTGCTTCTCTGCAAGACCTGATTCCTTTGTTTATAAACAAGGGTCTCAATAGGTTCTTCCGGTCTTGCTGCAGCTCTTTGCAGATGGTTATGAGATGTGTGATATTTTCCTCATGCATTCCGCACAGGCGGCATTTTGCTGATTTTGATGGTCGCAGCCATGGGGCCGTGTGGCCCGCTGCTGGTAACACTCCTAGTCGTAGTTTTAAAAAGGATTCTTTTGTTGTTTTGGAGAAACTGTTCACTAGGTACGCCTGAGGATTAAGTTTGTTGTATGTTTGCACCGTCAGCCAGCCATGTGCTCTCTTGGCTAATGAGGCTTTGTCTTGCAAGAGGGATTCTTTCTTGACTATTTTATTAATAGTTTTTTTGAAACCTGACGGGCTCCCTTGAAGGTCCCATAGCTGCCTTGCCCCGAGATGATTGATGGCATCCTCCAGGAAATGTCTTGCAGGACAGTCATTTTTGCTTTGCAGATCTTTCCAGAGGAGAGCGTTAAGGGTATTTTCTTCTCCTCTGCTTATCTTGTGCCAGGTCTTAAGGTAAGTTCCCTTTCGTGCAAATTCTTCTTTGGTCAACCCAAATTCTAGGCGGATCTGAGCCGGTGAAGTGTATTTCGGAAGACTGAACATGATCCGCATTGCTTTTGAAACTACTCTGTTCAGGGTTCCCGTATCCCTCCCTCTCATTGCTTCACTTCCATATGTGATTGATGGAATCAGCTTGGCTTGAATCACTTGTAGGAGCGGAGCAAGGTTTGGGCCAACGATTTTGTTTTTGAGGTTCCTAAGTGATACTGCTATCATTAGGCCTCTCCTCTTAATCTCCTCCAGTTGTGGTTTGAAGCTACCCCTTTCGTCTATTGTCACTCCCAGGTAGCAATATTTGTTTGTGATTTCCAATTTGTTCAAGTCCAAGTACCATCTGAATGGTAGTTTTTGCTTGCGGTAATTAAGGGGCATGATTTTTGTTTTACTGTAGTTGATGCAGAGTTTATTAGCTTTAGAGTATTCCGCAGTGATGTTGAGGAGCCGCTGTAGCCCAATCTGGGTCCGACTGATCAGCACCAGGTCGTCGGCGTAGAATAGGCAGGAAAGCTGTTTGCCCCATAATTTGGGAGCGTGCGAATTGTTAGCGTTAAGTTTTGTACAAAGGTCGGCCATAAAGAGGTTAAATAGGGTTGGCGCTAACACACAGCCTTGTTTTACTCCTGTGTGGGTTTGAATTTTCTTAGTTAGGTACTCTCCAGGGCCTAGTTTGACCTGGACCCACGTGTCGCTGTGTAGGAGAATTAGTTGGTTCAGTAGATCATCTGGGATGTTCATTCTTTTCAATTTTTTCCACAAAAGATTTCTGTCTACCCGGTCGAATGCAGCACTATAGTCTATGAAGCAGAGGTACAAGGGATAGTTTTCCTCTTGGGCTGAGTCGATCAGTAGTGACAAGGCTAGGATGTTGGTAGATGTCCCCATGTTTTTCCTGAAGCCGGTTTGATTAAACGGGATTGTTGAGGTTGCTTCTGCCCATAGAATTAGTTCCTGAAGTAGGAGGCCTGCGTAGTACTTTGCCTCATTGTCTAGAAGGGCTATTAACCGGTAACTTTTTGGATCTTTTCTATCTCCTCTTTTGTAGATTGGGGATATTATTGCCCCCCTCCATGATTGTGGGATTGTAGATGATTGCCAGATTTTTTCGAACATTGGTTTGAGGTTAGTTGCCCAGTATTTTGGGTCCTGCTTAAATACTATTGGTGGTATTCCATTTGGGCCGGGGGCTCCATCTCTTCTACCTTTTGTGATCCTTTTAATTATTTGTTCCGTCGTGATTATTACAGCCTCATTCGTTCTCCGGTATTCTTGATGTAGGGGCAGATGTTCATCCTTCTTTCCATTATCGGTGCCTATTTCTTTCCCCCGTTCTTTAGTCTCACTGAAGTGGGTGCTGAAGTGGATTATCCAGTCGTCTTCTGTCACCTGAGAATCAATCCCTCGGTTTTTCCCATTGGTCTGAGCATTGATCTTTTGCCAGAACTGAGCGCTGCGATTTGTTTTGGCGTCATGTAGGAGTTTTCCCCAGAATGCCTCTTCTTCTTCCCTTTTTTGCTGCCATATTAATTTCTTACGCTCTCCTTTTAACTGTCTAAGCTCTTGGAGGAGGGACGGATCTGTTTTTGCTCTTCGTAGAGTCCGGTTAATCGCTGTCTTCAGTACGGCAATAAGGAAATGGGTCTAAGGTTTTCTAGTAACTCCAAGCTGACATTGGGTTTTTTCCTTATTGGCAGTACTATGGCCTTCTTCCACTCCCTCGGGACTTGTTGAGTGGAAAAGGAGGTTTGTAGGACGTGTCTAATGTGAGGTTCCAAGGCTGTCAGGCCCTCTGATATGACCCAGGCCGGGGCCGGATCATTAGGGGAGCCGGACTTCACACTTCGACAGATCTTTATTAGCTTGTCAGCTGCGGGAACCTCGAAAGTTAGTAGTGAGGAATCCGGGGCTGCCAATGAGCTGACTGCTCTGAAATCTGTACCCTTATCTGGTAATTGAGAAAAGGAAGCATAAATCTTTTTGACTTTGCTAGAGAAAAAGTCAGCGACTTTATTGCATCCCTCCTTGGAGGTCTCTGTGGGGGTATTGGAGCTAGAGACCAGAGATATCTCTTTATATATTTTGAACAGTTCTCGCGAGGAGCTCTCGGCATCCTCAATACGAGTCTGAAAGTGTTTGGCTTTTGCTCTACGCACCGCATACTGATAGTGTCAGGATAGTCAAGCCGCGCCACCCAAATTGGGAACTACATCTCCCAGAATTCTAGTGTGGAGGCGGGGCCTTATATAAGCAGGGCGGACCCTCTGCAAGGTGTTCGTGATTTTGTCTTTCAACAGTGTTGAGAGAGACTGTGAGGAGCGCGAGCTTTGTTTCCTGGAAAGGACGATTTTGGTTCTGGATTCGTTTTGTGCGCGTTAGCTAGGATTAGCTAAGCGCTGGTGAACTGTCGTCACTAAACATCCTTGTAGCGCGAGGACGGCGCTTCATGATAATTTTCCCCACGGCAGCGCGAGGTCAGCGCCGCGTGAACTACCATTTCCCTCGCCGGAGTGCCGAGGTTGCTAGGATTCCCAGGCGGGAGAGCGAGAAGCCGGGACAACGAGGAAGCGCTGAACAGTGAAGCAGCTCCAGAGTCGTGAGTAATTCTCCCCGAAAGACGCGTGAGGTTAACGCGTGTGCTGAGGATTAATTGCGCTCAGGCTGTCTGGATACAGGCTCAAAGAATCAGGAAGCCTGGTTAGTTATTTGTGGACAGGGAAGGACATTGAAATTCTGTTTGGTGAGAACGGAGTACAGCGGATTATTCAAATCAGCGTACTGCCGTTACGAAGATAGTCACTAGTGGTTACCACTGCAAGTGCCAAAGCGGAAGGTAGTGG
This sequence comes from Lissotriton vulgaris, assembly GCF_964263255.1. NCBI lineage: Eukaryota > Metazoa > Chordata > Amphibia > Caudata > Salamandridae > Lissotriton > Lissotriton vulgaris. Next base: position 34,025 of record NW_028243523.1, read on the forward strand.
GGGGGAGATCCTACACCTTACCGTGTTTGGAGAGGGACAAGTAAAGTACACTGTGTGTGACTAGAGAGCGGGAGACAGTAGTTGGAGGCTACGTCTCGCCGTGTCCTTCCTGGATCTTTTGTTGAAACTGTATATAGTTGTGAATAGACCAATCAGAGACGAGTATTTTGCGGAATTCACTGAGGTGTTGTGGGGTTACGTATTGGATTATGATTTGGATTCTTTTCACTACAAGGCAGGGTAGGTCTACTAGAATTACAGTATCATATAGAATTGTTCTGGAATAAGAGCTTGTCATTAACTGTGTTTGTATTCCCCAGGGACTAGGGAGAAGTGCATTAACTTACAGAATAGAAAAACTTCACAGGGAAGAGGAGGAACAATCTTCTTTACATAAAGGTGAAACTTCGCTCGTGTTTAGTAAGACTATACTGAGTATAGGGTTTCAAGGTGAATCTGAATAACCTGTGTGACTGTTTTCTTGTCTTCCAGCTGTCCCTTCCCAGCAGTCCCCTTCCGTCCCTTCCTTGTTCTGTTTCCTGTTTTTTCCCTCGCCCTATCGCTCGAACACGCTGTGTTACTATTACTAGCGTGTTGGTGAGATCGGGAGGTGGAGTCCTATGTGCATCAAACGGATTCGGCAGCGTGGAGTCTGACAGAATCACGAACCCACGAATTGCATTCTGCCGGGTCTGTTTGGAGTACATATGGCCACCTTGGATGACGTGTTGAGGGCCTTGGTGGTGGTTCAGCAGGAATTGGCGGCTTCAAAGGCAGAGGCTGTTCTGCTTAAGGACAGGGTAGAGCAATTGTCCAAGAACCCTTTTTCTACGGGTCCTGCGCAGATACAGGTTACGGTTCCCCCGCCTATACCGTTAGCCACCCCTGAAAGATATGGGGGGGATCCTAGCAAAACGCAGGCCTTTATGACGCAAATAATGCTCCATTTTTCTTGCAAACCTGCGTCGTTTCCCAATAACCATTCCAGAGTGGCGTTTGCCATATCATACTTAGTGGGAGATGCGGCAAATTGGGCGGTACCGCTAATAAAACGTGATGATGCTATGCTGTCCAATTGGACAGCTTTCAGAGAAGAGTTTGAGAAGGTTTTTGACAGGAGGGCCACCAATTTCAGTGCGGATAAGGAGTTATTGTCCCTACGGCAGGGAAGGAGTGATTTGATAACTTACTTAACTACGTTTAATCGTTTGATTGCCGAGACTGAATGGCCTGAGGGCAAAAGAATGACTCTGTTTTACCAGGGGTTGAGGGAGGAATTGAAAGACGCAGTGGCCCATGTAGATCCTCAACCCACGACATGTATAGATATGGTGAATCTGGTCATGAGGTTGGATGGTAGGTTGACTGAGAGAAGCGGGGATCGAAGAAAATGGGACAGGGGATATAACCGTAATGCGAGTTTCCCTACTAGAGCTTTGGGTTCAGCAGAAGCAGGAATAGAGCCAATGGAGATAGGAGCTATCCGACCTCCCCTGTCCAAAACAGAAAGAGAGAGTAGGAGGGTAAAAGGCCTCTGCATGTATTGTGGGAAGAAGGGTCACTATGTAAGAGAGTGCCCTTCCAAACCAAAAGCTTCGAATACTTGGAGTAAGAATCAGAGAGTAGCCGTATCAAATACTGCCGGGGAGGGCGATGAGAGTTTGGTGCCTTTGTCAACCACAGAGGAGAACCCTGATTGGAAGCTTACGTCTTTGTCCTCTTCGGGCATAGGGGAGACTGAATCCCATCTAGTATTGGTTATGACGTTGGAGTGTGAAAACAAAGCACATCAAGTCATGGTCATGCTGGACTCCGGGGCTACCGGAAATTTTGTTGACAATGGGTTGGTGTCTCGTTTAATGATTCCCAGAGTACCAAGAGGAAACCCAGAAGAGGTCTTAGCCGTGGATGGTCAACCAATTAAATCAGGGTTGATCACGGAAAAGACGGCTGAGGTAGAGTTGTCTATTGAGGTATCTGAAGGGAGACATGTGGAAAAAGTGGAGCTGAACATCATTGAGGCTCCTCAATATGAAATAATTCTAGGGATGCCATGGTTTACATTCCACAACCCTACTATTGACTGGAAATCTCGCACGGTGCATTTTACTTCGGGGTATTTTAAAGAGCACCTGGTACCTTACGTATCTTCCCCGGTTGAGGCGTTGGCTTTGAAGTTTATGGTGGCTACAGCCGCTGAGAAGGAGGTGAACCTTCCGAAACAATACGAAGAGTTCAGGGACGTGTTTAGTGAAAGTCGAGCGGAGGAGCTGCCGCCGCATAGACCTTATGATTGCCGGATAGACCTGATAGATGGGGCAGTAATTCCTACGTGCAGGGTTTATGCCTTATCTGTTCCGGAAACGGTGCATTTAAAGGAATACATCGACCATTACGAAAGCATAGGTTTCATAAGACCGTCCCGTTCCCCTGCGGCTTCTCCACTTTTCTTTATTGCTAAAGCGAATGGGGATCTGAGGGCATGTGTGGACTACCGCGTCTTGAATAAAAATACCATACGGAACCGGTACCCTCTCCCCCTCATTACGGTACTGATTGACCAAGTGAGGGAGGCGGTGATCTATACTCGCTTGGATCTGCGAGGAGCCTACCACTTGGTCCGGGTGCGTGAGGGGGATGAGTGGAAAACGGCCTTCAAGACGCGGTATGGCCTTTACGAATATCTGGTCATGCCCTTTGGGCTGTGTAATGCCCCCGCGGCGTTTCAGTTTCTGATCAACGATGTGTTGAAGGAATTTATTGACATGTTCGTTGTGGTTTACATCGACGACATACTGGTGTACTCCATGGATGAGGGTGACCATGTAGAACATGTCAGTAAGGTACTGAAGAAACTGAGAGAACATCGTCTCTTCGTTAAACTCAGTAAATGTGAGTTTGGGGTGTACAGTGTGGAGTTTCTGGGGGTGATGATCAGCCCCTCAGGGTTGCAAATGTCTGAGCGCAAGGTGGAAGCAGTGAGAGATTGGCCGGTACCCAAAAATGTGAAGGAAGTCCAGAGTTTCCTGGGCTTCGCTAATTACTATCGGCGCTTCATTTTGCATTTTTCCTTGTTGGCCGTGCCAATTACAAACCTGTTGAAGAAAGGAGTTCCTTTTGAGTGGACAACTGCTGCAGGGGAGTCATTCCAAACACTAAAAACTTCCTTTATTACTGCCCCGGTGCTGTCACATCCCAACTTAGAACATCCTTTTGTGGTCGAGGCGGACGCTTCGGATGAAGCAATAGGGGCAGTATTATCTCAGAGGGACAGTCAAACAGGTCAGTTGCACCCGGTGGCCTTCCTGTCAAAGAAATTGAGTTCGGCTGAACTCAATTATACCATAGCTGAAAAGGAATTGCTTTCTATTAAGAGAGCTTTTCAGGAATGGAGGCACTATCTATGGGGGGCCCTGCACACCATTACGGTGTACACAGACCACAGAAATTTACAGTTTATGTCATCGGCTAGACATCTGACAGCAAGACAGATGAGATGGACGCTATTTTTTGCTGAGTTTAATTTCGTGGTCACTTTCCGCCCAGGGTCCGAGAATAGGAAGGCAGATGCCCTATCTAGACAGTCAATGCCTGGGGAGTGTGTGGACGAGAAGCAGGCAATCATTCCATCAGGCAAGGTGTTGTGTGTGGTGAGGGCAGAATCCTTTCTGGACGAGGTGAGGAAACATCAGTATCCGGGGGGATGGGGGTCTTGGGCCCATGACAGACTGGATTGCAAATTGAGAGACGGGTTGCCGTTCTTTCAGGGCAAGTTGTATTTACCCACTATCCCGTTGCAACAGAGAGCCATAGGGTGGTGTCATGAAGGGGAACTGTTAGGACATCCTGGTATAAGGAAAACTCTCGATACAGTCAAAAGGCATTTCTGGTGGGCAAACCTGAGCAAGGATGTTACGGAGTGGGTGGCTCGTTGTGAGGTGTGTGCTAGAGCCAAGGGTATGACGACCAAAAGAGTAGGGAAACTGATGCCCATGCCTACCCCCCGTCAACCATGGCAGCATATCAGTCTGGATTTTGTGTCAGGGTTACCAATAGATAAGGGCTCATCAGCCGTGTTGGTAGTGATAGATAGCCTCACCAAGATGGGACACTTTATCCCTTGTAAGACCCTCCCTAATGCCAGTCAAACGGCCCAGTTGCTAGCTAGTCATGTGGTCAAGTTACACGGAATCCCTAGAGTGATCGTGTCCGATAGAGGGCCACAGTTCATTGCACGTTTTTGGCGTATGTGGTGCAAGGCCCTGAAAATAGAGTCCCATTTATCTACCAGTTTCCACCCCCAGACTGATGGGCAAACAGAACGTTTGAATCAAACATTAAAGAAATATCTCAGATGTTATTCCAAAGAAGCTCATGAGTCTTGGGTGGACCTGTTATGGATGGCGGAGCTGGCCTATAATAACGCCTGGCATAGCTCAACGGGAATGTCCCCTTTCAAGGCCAATTACGGGTTTGATGCTAATACCTTGCCCGTGGACATCCCCTCAGATCTTAGTGATCAGCCAGCGGTGAAAGACAGGATGAGGATGCTGAGAAGGGTCCATAAGGGGGTACAGGTGCATTTGAACAAAGCGAAGGCGATGTATAAGAAGTGGGAAGACCGTCACAGGATAGAGAGCCGCCAGTATGTGGTGGGGGATAAGGTGTGGCTGTCCACAAAGAACATCAGATTTAAGTTGCGCAGTGTGTTCCATCCTAGGTACATAGGCCCGTACACCATTGTGCGACAGGTGAACCCCGTGACCTATAAGTTGAAGTTGCCGGGGTCACTGCGCATACACCCAGTGTTCCATGTGCAACTGTTGAAACCTGCCCTTACTTCACGTAGAGTAGCCCCTCCTCCGGTGGCATGTGATGGTGGTTTGGAATATGAAGTGAGGAGTATCAAAGATGCCAAGTGGTGTAGGAGAGGGCTGAAATATCTGGTGTCCTGGAAGGGGTATAGCGCGGAGGATGATTCCTGGGAACTGAGCTCGGATGTGCACGCACCTGCTGCGGTGCGTTCGTTCCACAGGAGGTTTCCGGATAAGCCTGGCCCTAGAAGGCGCTAGAAAGGGGGGCATTCTGTCAGGATAGTCAAGCCGCGCCACCCAAATTGGGAACTACATCTCCCAGAATTCTAGTGTGGAGGCGGGGCCTTATATAAGCAGGGCGGACCCTCTGCAAGGTGTTCGTGATTTTGTCTTTCAACAGTGTTGAGAGAGACTGTGAGGAGCGCGAGCTTTGTTTCCTGGAAAGGACGATTTTGGTTCTGGATTCGTTTTGTGCGCGTTAGCTAGGATTAGCTAAGCGCTGGTGAACTGTCGTCACTAAACATCCTTGTAGCGCGAGGACGGCGCTTCATGATAATTTTCCCCACGGCAGCGCGAGGTCAGCGCCGCGTGAACTACCATTTCCCTCGCCGGAGTGCCGAGGTTGCTAGGATTCCCAGGCGGGAGAGCGAGAAGCCGGGACAACGAGGAAGCGCTGAACAGTGAAGCAGCTCCAGAGTCGTGAGTAATTCTCCCCGAAAGACGCGTGAGGTTAACGCGTGTGCTGAGGATTAATTGCGCTCAGGCTGTCTGGATACAGGCTCAAAGAATCAGGAAGCCTGGTTAGTTCTTTGTGGACAGGGAAGGACATTGAAATTCTGTTTGGTGAGAACGGAGTACAGCGGATTATTCAAATCAGCGTACTGCCGTTACGAAGATAGTCACTAGTGGTTACCACTGCAAGTGCCAAAGCGGAAGGTAGTGGGGGGGAGATCCTACACCTTACCGTGTTTGGAGAGGGACAAGTAAAGTACACTGTGTGTGACTAGAGAGCGGGAGACAGTAGTTGGAGGCTACGTCTCGCCGTGTCCTTCCTGGATCTTTTGTTGAAACTGTATATAGTTGTGAATAGACCAATCAGAGACGAGTATTTTGCGGAATTCACTGAGGTGTTGTGGGGTTACGTATTGGATTATGATTTGGATTCTTTTCACTACAAGGCAGGGTAGGTCTACTAGAATTACAGTATCATATAGAATTGTTCTGGAATAAGAGCTTGTCATTAACTGTGTTTGTATTCCCCAGGGACTAGGGAGAAGTGCATTAACTTACAGAATAGAAAAACTTCACAGGGAAGAGGAGGAACAATCTTCTTTACATAAAGGTGAAACTTCGCTCGTGTTTAGTAAGACTATACTGAGTATAGGGTTTCAAGGTGAATCTGAATAACCTGTGTGACTGTTTTCTTGTCTTCCAGCTGTCCCTTCCCAGCAGTCCCCTTCCGTCCCTTCCTTGTTCTGTTTCCTGTTTTTTCCCTCGCCCTATCGCTCGAACACGCTGTGTTACTATTACTAGCGTGTTGGTGAGATCGGGAGGTGGAGTCCTATGTGCATCAAACGGATTCGGCAGCGTGGAGTCTGACAGATAGCTCCGGTGTGCTGAGCTATAGCTGTTTTTTGCTTGCTCACTCGGGTTCCTTCTCCAGCTCCTTTCTAGCTTTTTGCATTTAGATTTAATTTGCTGGAGTTCGGTAGTGAACCATGGGGCAGTACGTTGTCTGCCTTCTCTGACTTTACCCTTACACATGGGGGCTAGCTCATCCAGAGTGGCAGTTACAAGTAGATTAAGTTCCATGTTCGCCTGATCACTATCTGGGGCACTTATTGGTTGTGCTTTCTGGATGGCGCCTATAAATTTTTCTTTGGAGAATTGTCTCCATTTGCGTTTCATAATATTTCCTTTCCCATTGTCCATAGTCCTAGCGGTCTGATAAAAACATTGGAATGGGACCAAAAAGTGGTCAGTCCAAGGGAGCTGACGGGGGGTAAGTACTTTTATCTTATCCCAGCTCGCAAAGATAGGGTCTAAACAGTGACCCCTCTGATGTGTCGCTGCTACACTTAGCAGGGTTAGCTGTAATTCTTGTAAAACAAGGCGAACATCCTCTGCCTCCTTCTGTACGGGGTCATCTAGGTGTAGGTTCAGGTCACCCAGCACCAAAACCTTATTGTGTTTGATAGCGGTCTGAGCCACCCCTTCGAGTAGGCTACTACGGAAGTTGCCCAGGGACCCAGGAGGTCTATAGATTAGGATGCCAGAGATAGTGTCATGTTGCGTCAGTTTGATACTGAATTCACCTGCTTCATAGTCATCAATTTTTACTGGCTTAAGAATACACTCGAAAGGGTGTTTGACGATAATGGCAATCCCGCCTCCCCTTCCTATTGTCCTATCAAGTCTGTGGAGGGTGTAACCAGGTGGGATGGTGTCAAGTACATCCGGATCAGAGTGTTCTCCCAGCCAGGTCTCAGTTAGGAACAATATCTGCATGTCCTCATCCAATAAGAGATCCCACAGCTGAAGAGTGTGTTTGCTGATGGATCTGCAGTTTAGGAGACCCCCTTTGGCCAGAATCGAATCAGAGTCAGGAACAGCTGGCACTAAGCAGCTTCCTCTAAATGAACAGTGAGGACATGGACCTAGGTCCAAGGGCTCCATCAAGTGATGACAGTGAGTAGGTAAAACGGGACATAAGTCTCTCAGCCTCTTACTTGTATAGGTTTGCCTGCAGCACGCCCGCGAAGCAGGGGTCTGGGCCCCTGGTCCCGGCCGGTCGCGGACGGGCGCAGACGGGCTTGGCTTAGGCGCGGCTTCGGCGCGCATCCGGCGCGCCCGCTGCGCCAGCCCGCTGCGCCGTCTGAACCCTACGCACATTTTATAGGTGATGAGGAGGGTGGGAGGCCGGCGCGACTAGAGCGCTGCCCCTGCCCACACCCAAGATGGCGCCCGCCGCCGCCTCGAACCGAGAGTAAAGATCGGTTGGGCGAGGCTGTATCAAGGAAGTAGAGTGTTAAGAGGTGTCAGTGTGCCTAAAATCAATTCCCTTTAAATTCTCAAGGTAAAAACCCCCAAAGTTTTCTAAAATTCACAAGGCAAGAAACACGATCTAAAATTCATAAGCTGTCGCAGGTATTCGAAACTGATCACCTGGTAGCTCGCAGCCCTAGTCCTCCCTCTAGGGAGAGCTCTAACAGACAATGAATGATCATCAGGAGGAGTGGCTTCCAATGATACCTCGGCTTCATTGTCGATTTCCTGATGTGCCCCTACTTCGGGAGGAACAACTATTGTGGGCACTTGTGACCCTCCATGCACCTCTGCTTGCGCATCTCCTTTTGCTGCCTCTCCTTCCACATGTACTTGGGCGTGTACTTGCACATGGTGTTGTTGTTGCGGCTGTGGTTGTTCAACACTTGTCAGATGAGTTACAACAACCTGTGTTGATTCAGGGACATTGCTGCTACTTTCTTGCGATGAGCCAACATCACTGGTCGATGGTGATTGGAGAAGTACACTGACTGCCTCTGAAGCACTCAAGGGCTTTGACTTAAGTTGGCGTGGTGGTGGAGGCACTGAACCCAATGGAGCTGGGGTGCTGCTCCCAGCTTGGTCCCCAGCAGATCCTGCTGCTGCTGCAGGCGTACTTTTTTTTTTGCTCCCAAAAAACGTGGCGGTTGGCACACCAGCCGCCTTGGTAACTTGCTTCTTCTGCTCCTTAATAGAAACTTTCTTGCTAGAGGAGCTACGGAGAACTTTTTTTGGGGCCATCTTCTTCAGAGCAGGTCAGACAGCAGGCCGCAGTTGCACGAATTGTAGAGTTGTCTGAGGCCAGACGTGACGTCGCGTGACGTTATGCTGCACACACACATCGCTGCAGGACTTCTTCCTGGCACTGGTGGTTCTCTTGAGTCTTGTGCACCTAAAAACAATGGAAGACAGAGGAACATCAGTTCAGTTATCCACCACAAAAAAATCAGAAAAAAAACAGAAAAATCAGCACAATCCCATTCCATCCATGGCCTCCATGATGTTTAAGTTCAAGACAGCCCACAGAAAGACTAGGCCCATGCTAGACTCAAATACCCCTGGTGAAAAGGCTACAAGTACAGCCCCAAAAAACGAAAATCACTGAAAAATCAGCACAATCCCAATCCATCCATGCCCTCCATGATGTTTAAGTTCAAGACAGCCCACAGAAAGACTAGGCCCATGCTAGACTCAAATACCCCTGGTGAAAAGGCCACAAGTACAGCCCCAAAAAACGAAAATCACTGAAAAAACAGCACAATCCCAATCCATCCATGATGTTTAAATTCAAGACAACCCACAGAAAGACTAGGCCCATGCAAGACTCACTACCCCTGGGCATAAAGGTTGAAAAGTAGGCAAAATGGTTGCAGGCCTAACAACAAAGCCTGCATTCAAAATGGCCACTTGCCTCCCAGCACATGGCCAGTGCCTGTAGCAGCACTCAAAATGGCCACCAGCCACATGGCCTGTCCCTCCCCATGAACACCCCCAAAAATCGAAAAACACTGCAAAATCAGCACAATCCCATTCCATCCATGCCCTCCATGATGTTTAAGTTCAAGACACCCCACAGAAAGACTAGGCCCATGCTAGACTCAAATACCCCTGGTGAAAAGGCCACAAGTACAGCCCCAAAAAACGAAAATCACTGAAAAATCAGCACAATCCCAATCCATCCATGCCCTCCATGATGTTTAAGTTCAAGAGAGCCCACGGAAAGACTAGGCCCATGCTAGACTCAAATACCCCTGGTGAAAAGGCCACAAGTACAGCCCCAAAAAACGAAAATCACTGAATAATCAGCACAATCCCAATCCATCCATGATGTTTAAATTCAAGACAACCCACAGAAAGACTAGGCCCATGCAAGACTCACTACCCCTGGGCATAAAGGTTGAAAAGTAGGCAAAATGGTTGCAGGCCTAACAACAAAGCCTGCATTCAAAATGGCCACTTGCCTCCAAGCACATGGCCAGTGCCTGTAGCAGCACTCAAAATGGCCACCAGCCACATGGCCTGTCCCTCCCAATGAACACCCCCAAAAATCGAAAAACACTGCAAAATCAGCACAATCCCATTCCATCCATGCCCTCCATGATGTTTAAGTTCAAGACAGCCCACAGAAAGACTAGGCCCATGCTAGACTCAAATACCCCTGGTGAAAAGGCCACAAGTACAGCCCCAAAAAACGAAAATCACAGAAAAATCAGCACAATCCCAATCCATCCATGCCCTCCATGATCTTTAACTTCAAGACAGCCCACAGAAAGACTAGGCCCATGCTAGACTCAAATACCCCTGGTGAAAAGGCCACAAGTACAGCCCCAAAAAACGAAAATCACTGAAAAATCAGCACAATCCCAATCCATCCATGATGTTTAAATTCAAGACAACCCACAGAAAGACTAGGCCCATGCAAGACTCACTACCCCTGGGCATAAAGGTTGAAAAGTAGGCAAAATGGTTGCAGGCCTAACAACAAAGCCTGCATTCAAAATGGCCACTTGCCTCCAAGCACATGGCCAGTGCCTGTAGCAGCACTCAAAATGGCCACCAGCCACATAGCCTGTCCCTCCCCATGAACACCCCCAAAAATCGAAAAACACTGCAAAATCAGCACAATCCCATTCCATCCATGCCCTCCATGATGTTTAAGTTCAAGACAGCCCACAGAAAGACTAGGCCCATGCTAGACTCAAATACCCCTGGTGAAAAGGCTACAAGTACAGCCCCAAAAAACGAAAATCACTGAAAAATCAGCACAATCCCAATCCATCCATGCCCTCCATGATGTTTAAGTTCAAGACAGCCCACAGAAAGACTAGGCCCATGCTAGACTCAAATACCCCTGGTGAAAAGGCCTCAAGTACAGCCCCAAAAAACGAAAATCACTGAAAAAACAGCACAATCCCAATCCATCCATGATGTTTAAATTCAAGACAACCCACAGAAAGACTAGGCCCATGCAAGACTCACTACCCCTGGGCATAAAGGTTGAAAAGTAGGCAAAATGGTTGCAGGCCTAACAACAAAGCCTGCATTCAAAATGGCCACTTGCCTCCAAGCACATGGCCAGTGCCTGTAGCAGCACTCAAAATGGCCACCAGCCACATAGCCTGTCCCTCCCCATGAACACCCCCAAAAATCGAAAAACACTGCAAAATCAGCACAATCCCATTCCATCCATGCCCTCCATGATGTTTAAGTTCAAGACAGCCCACAGAAAGACTAGGCCCATGCTAGACTCAAATACCCCTGGTGAAAAGGCTACAAGTACAGCCCCAAAAAACGAAAATCACTGAAAAATCAGCACAATCCCAATCCATCCATGCCCTCCATGATGTTTAAGTTCAAGACAGCCCACAGAAAGACTAGGCCCATGCTAGACTCAAATACCCCTGGTGAAAAGGCCTCAAGTACAGCCCCAAAAAACGAAAATCACTGAAAAAACAGCACAATCCCAATCCATCCATGATGTTTAAATTCAAGACAACCCACAGAAAGACTAGGCCCATGCAAGACTCACTACCCCTGGGCATAAAGGTTGAAAAGTAGGCAAAATGGTTGCAGGCCTAACAACAAAGCCTGCATTCAAAATGGCCACTTGCCTCCAAGCACATGGCCAGTGCCTGTAGCAGCACTCAAAATGGCCACCAGCCACATAGCCTGTCCCTCCCCATGAACACCCCCAAAAATCGAAAAACACTGCAAAATCAGCACAATCCCATTCCATCCATGCCCTCCATGATGTTTAAGTTCAAGACAGCCCACAGAAAGACTAGGCCCATGCTAGACTCAAATACCCCTGGTGAAAAGGCTACAAGTACAGCCCCAAAAAACGAAAATCACTGAAAAATCAGCACAATCCCAATCCATCCATGCCCTCCATGATGTTTAAGTTCAAGACAGCCCACAGAAAGACTAGGCCCATGCTAGACTCAAATACCCCTGGTGAAAAGGCCTCAAGTACAGCCCCAAAAAACGAAAATCACTGAAAAAACAGCACAATCCCAATCCATCCATGATGTTTAAATTCAAGACAACCCACAGAAAGACTAGGCCCATGCAAGACTCACTACCCCTGGGCATAAAGGTTGAAAAGTAGGCAAAATGGTTGCAGGCCTAACAACAAAGCCTGCATTCAAAATGGCCACTTGCCTCCCAGCACATGGCCAGTGCCTGTAGCAGCACTCAAAATGGCCACCAGCCACATGGCCTGTCCCTCCCCATGAACACCCCCAAAAATCGAAAAACACTGCAAAATCAGCACAATCCCATTCCATCCATGCCCTCCATGATGTTTAAGTTCAAGACACCCCACAGAAAGACTAGGCCCATGCTAGACTCAAATAACCCTGGTGAAAAGGCCACAAGTACAGCCCCAAAAAACGAAAATCACTGAAAAATCAGCACAATCCCAATCCATCCATGCCCTCCATGATGTTTAAGTTCAAGAGAGCCCACGGGAAAGACTAGGCCCATGCTAGACTCAAATACCCCTGGTGAAAAGGCCACAAGTACAGCCCCAAAAAACGAAAATCACTGAATAATCAGCACAATCCCAATCCATCCATGATGTTTAAATTCAAGACAACCCACAGAAAGACTAGGCCCATGCAAGACTCACTACCCCTGGGCATAAAGGTTGAAAAGTAGGCAAAATGGTTGCAGGCCTAACAACAAAGCCTGCATTCAAAATGGCCACTTGCCTCCAAGCACATGGCCAGTGCCTGTAGCAGCACTCAAAATGGCCACCAGCCACATGGCCTGTCCCTCCCCATGAACACCCCCAAAAATCGAAAAACACTGCAAAATCAGCACAATCCCATTCCATCCATGCCCTCCATGATGTTTAAGTTCAAGACAGCCCACAGAAAGACTAGGCCCATGCTAGACTCAAATACCCCTGGTGAAAAGGCCACAAGTACAGCCCCAAAAAACGAAAATCACAGAAAAATCAGCACAATCCCAATCCATCCATGCCCTCCATGATCTTTAACTTCAAGACAGCCCACAGAAAGACTAGGCCCATGCTAGACTCAAATACCCCTGGTGAAAAGGCCACAAGTACAGCCCCAAAAAACGAAAATCACTGAAAAAACAGCACAATCCCAATCCATCCATGATGTTTAAATTCAAGACAACCCACAGAAAGACGAGGCCCATGCAAGACTCACTACCCTTGGGCATAAAGGTTGAAAAGTAGGCAAAATGGTTGCAGGCCTAACAACAAAGCCTGCATTCAAAATGGCCACTTGCCTCCCAGCACATGGCCAGTGCCTGTAGCAGCACTCAAAATGGCCACCAGCCACATGGCCTGTCCCTCCCCATGAACACCCCCAAAAATCGAAAAAACACTGCAAAATCAGCACAATCCCATTCCATCCATGCCCTCCATGATGTTTAAGTTCAAGACACCCCACAGAAAGACTAGGCCCATGCTAGACTCAAATACCCCTGGTGAAAAGGCCACAAGTACAGCCCCAAAAAACGAAAATCACTGAAAAATCAGCACAATCCCATTCCATCCATGGCCTCCATGATGTTTAAGTTCAAGACACCCCACAGAAAGACTAGGCCCATGCTAGACTCAAATACCCCTGGTGAAAAGGCCACAAGTACAGCCCCAAAAAACGAAAATCACTGAAAAATCAGCACAATCCCAATCCATCCATGCCCTCCATGATGTTTAAATTCAAGACAACCCACAGAAAGACTAGGCCCATGCAGAACTCACTACCCTTGGGCATAAAGGTTGAAAAGTAGGCAAAATGGTTGCAGGCCTAACAACAAAGCCTGCATTCAAAATGGCCACTTGCCTCCCAGCACATGGCCAGTGCCTGTAGCAGCACTCAAAATGGCCACCAGCCACATGGCCTGTCCCTCCCCATGAACACCCCCAAAAATCGAAAAACACTGCAAAATCAGCACAATCCCATTCCATCCATGCCCTCCATGATGTTTAAGTTCAAGACAGCCCACAGAAAGACTAGGCCCATGCAAGACTCACTACCCCTGGGCATAAAGGTTGAAAAGTAGGCAAAATGGTTGCAGGCCTAACAACAAAGCCTGCATTCAAAATGGCCACTTGCCTCCAAGCACATGGCCAGTGCCTGTAGCAGCACTCAAAATGGCCACCAGCCACATGGCCTTTCCCTCCCCATGAACACCCCCAAAAATCGAAAAACACTGCAAAATCAGCACAATCCCATTCCATCCATGCCCTCCATGATGTTTAAGTTCAAGACACCCCACAGAAAGACTAGGCCCATGCTAGACTCAAATACCCCTGGTCAAAAGGCCACAAGTACAGCCCCAAAAAACGAAAATCACTGAATAATCAGCACAATCCCAATCCATCCATGATGTTTAAATTCAAGACAACCCACAGAAAGACTAGGCCCATGCAAGACTCACTACCCCTGGGCATAAAGGTTGAAAAGTAGGCAAAATGGTTGCAGGCCTAACAACAAAGCCTGCATTCAAAATGGCCACTTGCCTCCAAGCACATGGCCAGTGCCTGTAGCAGCACTCAAAATGGCCACCAGCCACATGGCCTGTCCCTCCCCATGAACACCCCCAAAAATCGAAAAACACTGCAAAATCAGCACAATCCCATTCCATCCATGCCCTCCATGATGTTTAAGTTCAAGACAGCCCACAGAAAGACTAGGCCCATGCTAGACTCAAATACCCCTGGTGAAAAGGCCACAAGTACAGCCCCAAAAAACGAAAATCACAGAAAAATCAGCACAATCCCAATCCATCCATGCCCTCCATGATCTTTAACTTCAAGACAGCCCACAGAAAGACTAGGCCCATGCTAGACTCAAATACCCCTGGTGAAAAGGCCACAAGTACAGCCCCAAAAAACGAAAATCACTGAAAAAACAGCACAATCCCAATCCATCCATGATGTTTAAATTCAAGACAACCCACAGAAAGACTAGGCCCATGCAAGACTCACTACCCCTGGGCATAATGGTTGAAAAGTAGGCAAAATGGTTGCAGGCCTAACAACAAAGCCTGCATTCAAAATGGCCACTTGCCTCCAAGCACATGGCCAGTGCCTGTAGCAGCACTCAAAATGGCCACCAGCCACATGGCCTTTCCCTCCCCATGAACACCCCCAAAAATCGAAAAACACTGCAAAATCAGCACAATCCCATTCCATCCATGCCCTCCATGATGTTTAAGTTCAAGACACCCCACAGAAAGACTAGGCCCATGCTAGACTCAAATACCCCTGGTGAAAAGGCCACAAGTACAGCCCCAAAAAACGAAAATCACTGAAAAATAAGCACAATCCCAATCCATCCATGCCCTCCATGATGTTTAAGTTCAAGAGAGCCCACGGAAAGACTAGGCCCATGCTAGACTCAAATACCCCTGGTGAAAAGGCCACAAGTACAGCCCCAAAAAACGAAAATCACTGAATAATCAGCACAATCCCAATCCATCCATGATGTTTAAATTCAAGACAACCCACAGAAAGACTAGGCCCATGCAAGACTCACTACCCCTGGGCATAAAGGTTGAAAAGTAGGCAAAATGGTTGCAGGCCTAACAACAAAGCCTGCATTCAAAATGGCCACTTGCCTCCAAGCACATGGCCAGTGCCTGTAGCAGCACTCAAAATGGCCACCAGCCACATGGCCTGTCCCTCCCCATGAACACCCCCAAAAATCGAAAAACACTGCAAAATCAGCACAATCCCATTCCATCCATGCCCTCCATGATGTTTAAGTTCAAGACAGCCCACAGAAAGACTAGGCCCATGCTAGACTCAAATACCCCTGGTGAAAAGGCCACAAGTACAGCCCCAAAAAACGAAAATCACAGAAAAATCAGCACAATCCCAATCCATCCATGCCCTCCATGATCTTTAAGTTCAAGAGAGCCCACGGAAAGACTAGGCCCATGCTAGACTCAAATACCCCTGGTGAAAAGGCCACAAGTACAGCCCCAAAAAACGAAAATCACTGAATAATCAGCACAATCCCAATCCATCCATGATGTTTAAATTCAAGACAACCCACAGAAAGACTAGGCCCATGCAAGACTCACTACCCCTGGGCATAAAGGTTGAAAAGTAGGCAAAATGGTTGCAGGCCTAACAACAAAGCCTGCATTCAAAATGGCCACTTGCCTCCAAGCACATGGCCAGTGCCTGTAGCAGCACTCAAAATGGCCACCAGCCACATGGCCTGTCCCTCCCAATGAACACCCCCAAAAATCGAAAAACACTGCAAAATCAGCACAATCCCATTCCATCCATGCCCTCCATGATGTTTAAGTTCAAGACAGCCCACAGAAAGACTAGGCCCATGCTAGACTCAAATACCCCTGGTGAAAAGGCCACAAGTACAGCCCCAAAAAACGAAAATCACAGAAAAATCAGCACAATCCCAATCCATCCATGCCCTCCATGATCTTTAACTTCAAGACAGCCCACAGAAAGACTAGGCCCATGCTAGACTCAAATACCCCTGGTGAAAAGGCCACAAGTACAGCCCCAAAAGACGAAAATCACTGAAAAATCAGCACAATCCCAATCCATCCATGATGTTTAAATTCAAGACAACCCACAGAAAGACTAGGCCCATGCAAGACTCACTACCCCTGGGCATAAAGGTTGAAAAGTAGGCAAAATGGTTGCAGGCCTAACAACAAAGCCTGCATTCAAAATGGCCACTTGCCTCCAAGCACATGGCCAGTGCCTGTAGCAGCACTCAAAATGGCCACCAGCCACATAGCCTGTCCCTCCCCATGAACACCCCCAAAAATCGAAAAACACTGCAAAATCAGCACAATCCCATTCCATCCATGCCCTCCATGATGTTTAAGTTCAAGACAGCCCACAGAAAGACTAGGCCCATGCTAGACTCAAATACCCCTGGTGAAAAGGCTACAAGTACAGCCCCAAAAAACGAAAATCACTGAAAAATCAGCACAATCCCAATCCATCCATGCCCTCCATGATGTTTAAGTTCAAGACAGCCCACAGAAAGACTAGGCCCATGCTAGACTCAAATACCCCTGGTGAAAAGGCCTCAAGTACAGCCCCAAAAAACGAAAATCACTGAAAAAACAGCACAATCCCAATCCATCCATGATGTTTAAATTCAAGACAACCCACAGAAAGACTAGGCCCATGCAAGACTCACTACCCCTGGGCATAAAGGTTGAAAAGTAGGCAAAATGGTTGCAGGCCTAACAACAAAGCCTGCATTCAAAATGGCCACTTGCCTCCCAGCACATGGCCAGTGCCTGTAGCAGCACTCAAAATGGCCACCAGCCACATGGCCTGTCCCTCCCCATGAACACCCCCAAAAATCGAAAAACACTGCAAAATCAGCACAATCCCATTCCATCCATGCCCTCCATGATGTTTAAGTTCAAGACACCCCACAGAAAGACTAGGCCCATGCTAGACTCAAATACCCCTGGTGAAAAGGCCACAAGTACAGCCCCAAAAAACGAAAATCACTGAAAAATCAGCACAATCCCAATCCATCCATGCCCTCCATGATGTTTAAGTTCAAGAGAGCCCACGGGAAAGACTAGGCCCATGCTAGACTCAAATACCCCTGGTGAAAAGGCCACAAGTACAGCCCCAAAAAACGAAAATCACTGAATAATCAGCACAATCCCAATCCATCCATGATGTTTAAATTCAAGACAACCCACAGAAAGACTAGGCCCATGCAAGACTCACTACCCCTGGGCATAAAGGTTGAAAAGTAGGCAAAATGGTTGCAGGCCTAACAACAAAGCCTGCATTCAAAATGGCCACTTGCCTCCAAGCACATGGCCAGTGCCTGTAGCAGCACTCAAAATGGCCACCAGCCACATGGCCTGTCCCTCCCCATGAACACCCCCAAAAATCGAAAAACACTGCAAAATCAGCACAATCCCATTCCATCCATGCCCTCCATGATGTTTAAGTTCAAGACAGCCCACAGAAAGACTAGGCCCATGCTAGACTCAAATACCCCTGGTGAAAAGGCCACAAGTACAGCCCCAAAAAACGAAAATCACAGAAAAATCAGCACAATCCCAATCCATCCATGCCCTCCATGATCTTTAACTTCAAGACAGCCCACAGAAAGACTAGGCCCATGCTAGACTCAAATACCCCTGGTGAAAAGGCCACAAGTACAGCCCCAAAAAACGAAAATCACTGAAAAAACAGCACAATCCCAATCCATCCATGATGTTTAAATTCAAGACAACCCACAGAAAGACGAGGCCCATGCAAGACTCACTACCCTTGGGCATAAAGGTTGAAAAGTAGGCAAAATGGTTGCAGGCCTAACAACAAAGCCTGCATTCAAAATGGCCACTTGCCTCCCAGCACATGGCCAGTGCCTGTAGCAGCACTCAAAATGGCCACCAGCCACATGGCCTGTCCCTCCCCATGAACACCCCCAAAAATCGAAAAAACACTGCAAAATCAGCACAATCCCATTCCATCCATGCCCTCCATGATGTTTAAGTTCAAGACACCCCACAGAAAGACTAGGCCCATGCTAGACTCAAATACCCCTGGTGAAAAGGCCACAAGTACAGCCCCAAAAAACGAAAATCACAGAAAAATCAGCACAATCCCAATCCATCCATGCCCTCCATGATCTTTAACTTCAAGACAGCCCACAGAAAGACTAGGCCCATGCTAGACTCAAATACCCCTGGTGAAAAGGCCACAAGTACAGCCCCAAAAAACGAAAATCACTGAAAAAACAGCACAATCCCAATCCATCCATGATGTTTAAATTCAAGACAACCCACAGAAAGACTAGGCCCATGCAAGACTCACTACCCCTGGGCATAAAGGTTGAAAAGTAGGCAAAATGGTTGCAGGCCTAACAACAAAGCCTGCATTCAAAATGGCCACTTGCCTCCCAGCACATGGCCAGTGCCTGTAGCAGCACTCAAAATGGCCACCAGCCACATGGCCTGTCCCTCCCCATGAACACCCCCAAAAATCGAAAAACACTGCAAAATCAGCACAATCCCATTCCATCCATGCCCTCCATGATGTTTAAGTTCAAGACAGCCCACAGAAAGACTAGGCCCATGCAAGACTCACTACCCCTGGGCATAAAGGTTGAAAAGTAGGCAAAATGGTTGCAGGCCTAACAACAAAGCCTGCATTCAAAATGGCCACTTGCCTCCAAGCACATGGCCAGTGCCTGTAGCAGCACTCAAAATGGCCACCAGCCACATGGCCTTTCCCTCCCCATGAACACCCCCAAAAATCGAAAAACACTGCAAAATCAGCACAATCCCATTCCATCCATGCCCTCCATGATGTTTAAGTTCAAGACACCCCACAGAAAGACTAGGCCCATGCTAGACTCAAATACCCCTGGTGAAAAGGCCACAAGTACAGCCCCAAAAAACGAAAATCACTGAAAAATCAGCACAATCCCAATCCATCCATGCCCTCCATGATGTTTAAGTTCAAGAGAGCCCACGGAAAGACTAGGCCCATGCAAGACTCAAATACCCCTGGTGAAAAGGCCACAAGTACAGCCCCAAAAAACGAAAATCACTGAATAATCAGCACAATCCCAATCCATCCATGATGTTTAAATTCAAGACAACCCACAGAAAGACTAGGCCCATGCAAGACTCACTACCCCTGGGCATAAAGGTTGAAAAGTAGGCAAAATGGTTGCAGGCCTAACAACAAATCCTGCATTCAAAATGGCCACTTGCCTCCAAGCACATGGCCAGTGCCTGTAGCAGCACTCAAAATGGCCACCAGCCACATGGCCTGTCCCTCCCCATGAACACCCCCAAAAATCGAAAAACACTGCAAAATCAGCACAATCCCATTCCATCCATGCCCTCCATGATGTTTAAGTTCAAGACAGCCCACAGAAAGACTAGGCCCATGCTAGACTCAAATACCCCTGGTGAAAAGGCCACAAGTACAGCCCCAAAAAACGAAAATCACAGAAAAATCAGCACAATCCCAATCCATCCATGCCCTCCATGATCTTTAACTTCAAGACAGCCCACAGAAAGACTAGGCCCATGCTAGACTCAAATACCCCTGGTGAAAAGGCCACAAGTACAGCCCCAAAAAACGAAAATCACTGAAAAAACAGCACAATCCCAATCCATCCATGATGTTTAAATTCAAGACAACCCACAGAAAGACTAGGCCCATGCAAGACTCACTACCCTTGGGCATAAAGGTTGAAAAGTAGGCAAAATGGTTGCAGGCCTAACAACAAAGCCTGCATTCAAAATGGCCACTTGCCTCCCAGCACATGGCCAGTGCCTGTAGCAGCACTCAAAATGGCCACCAGCCACATGGCCTGTCCCTCCCCATGAACACCCCCAAAAATCTAAAAAAACACTGCAAAATCAGCACAATCCCATTCCATCCATGCCCTCCATGATGTTTAAGTTCAAGACACCCCACAGAAAGACTAGGCCCATGCTAGACTCAAATACCCCTGGTGAAAAGGCCACAAGTACAGCCCCAAAAAGCGATAATCACTGAAAAATCAGCACAATCCCATTCCATCCATGGCCTCCATGATGTTTAAGTTCAAGACACCCCACAGAAAGACTAGGCCCATGCTAGACTCAAATACCCCTGGTGAAAAGGCCACAAGTACAGCCCCAAAAAACGAAAATCACTGAAAAATCAGCACAATCCCAATCCATCCATGCCCTCCATGATGTTTAAATTCAAGACAACCCACAGAAAGACTAGGCCCATGCAAGACTCACTACCCCTGGGCATAAAGGTTGAAAAGTAGGCAAAATGGTTGCAGGCCTAACAACAAAGCCTGCATTCAAAATGGCCACTTGCCTCCCAGCACATGGCCAGTGCCTGTAGCAGCACACAAAATGGCCACCAGCCACATGGCCTGTCCCTCCCCATGAACACCCCCAAAAATCGAAAAACACTGCAAAATCAGCACAATCCCATTCCATCCATGCCCTCCATGATGTTTAAGTTCAAGACACCCCACAGAAAGACTAGGCCCATGCTAGACTCAAATACCCCTGGTGAAAAGGCCACAAGTACAGCCCCAAAAAACGAAAATCACTGAAAAATCAGCACAATCCCAATCCATCCATGCCCTCCATGATGTTTAAGTTCGAGAGAGCCCACGGAAAGACTAGGCCCATGCTAGACTCAAATACCCCTGGTGAAAAGGCCACAAGTACAGCCCCAAAAAACGAAAATCACTGAATAATCAGCACAATCCCAATCCATCCATGATGTTTAAATTCAAGACAACCCACAGAAAGACTAGGCCCATGCAAGACTCACTACCCCTGGGCATAAAGGTTGAAAAGTAGGCAAAATGGTTGCAGGCCTAACAACAAAGCCTGCATTCAAAATGGCCACTTGCCTCCAAGCACATGGCCAGTGCCTGTAGCAGCACTCAAAATGGCCACCAGCCACATGGCCTTTCCCTCCCCATGAACACCCCCAAAAATCGAAAAACACTGCAAAATCAGCACAATCCCATTCCATCCATGCCCTCCATGATGTTTAAGTTCAAGACACCCCACAGAAAGACTAGGCCCATGCTAGACTCAAATACCCCTGGTGAAAAGGCCACAAGTACAGCCCCAAAAAACGAAAATCACTGAAAAATCAGCACAATCCCAATCCATCCATGCCCTCCATGATGTTTAAGTTCAAGACAGCCCACAGAAAGACTAGGCCCATGCTAGACTCAAATACCCCTGGTGAAAAGGCCACAAGTACAGCCCCAAAAAACGAAAATCACTGAAAAATCAGCACAATCCCAATCCATCCATGATGTTTAAATTCAAGACAACCCACAGAAAGACTAGGCCCATGCAAGACTCACTACCCCTGGGCATAAAGGTTGAAAAGTAGGCAAAATGGTTGCAGGCCTAACAACAAAGCCTGCATTCAAAATGGCCACTTGCCTCCCAGCACATGGCCAGTGCCTGTAGCAGCACTCAAAATGGCCACCAGCCACATGGCCTGTCCCTCCCCATGAACACCCCCAAAAATCGAAAAACACTGCAAAATCAGCACAATCCCATTCCATCCATGCCCTCCATGATGTTTAAGTTCAAGACAGCCCACAGAAAGACTAGGCCCATGCTAGACTCAAATACCCCTGGTGAAAAGGCCACAAGTACAGCCCCAAAAAACGAAAATCACTAAAAAATCAGCACAATCCCATTCCATCCATGGCCTCCATGATGTTTAAGTTCAAGACACCCCACAGAAAGACTAGGCCCATGCTACACTCAAATACCCCTGGTGAAAAGGCCACAAGTACAGCCCCAAAAAACGAAAATCACTGAAAAATCAGCACAATCCCAATCCATCCATGCCCTCCATGATGTTTAAGTTCAAGACAACCCACAGAAAGACTCAGTCCACCCACCACTGAGTACCCCTGGGCAAAAGGCCCCAAAACAGCCCAAAAATCGAAAATTCAAAAATTTTAGTTGCAGCAACTGTAATGCCCCAAACAAACTTACTTGTAAAATTTCTAATCCAACAGTGATCCAAAGAAAGTCAAAAAGGCCTCAAATCCAAATATCCAGCAGCATCCACAAAAAGTAATCCTTCCAGCTCCAGATCCAAATGAAAAGTGACCAGGAGATGGACAAAGCACTGGGAGGAGCCTGCTGAACAGGAACAGGAAGTTGAAGACTGTGGGGCACTTCCTTCCTCCCACCCCCCTCCCCCCCTCCCCAAAATGGACTCCTCGCTAAAAAAGTGCAGGTAAATGTCAACCTAAGGAGTTATTCAGATAAAAATCATCATTTCAAGAAGGTTTATGCTGCTTGCTGGTGGATTTCTTGTGCAGAATTGCAAATTTCATATTTTCGCTTGTGCGAGATTCTTGCTGCTCGCCGCATCTCAAATCTCGCAATTGCGAAGTACCGCGAGACGTGATCTCGCCGTACTCGCGTTGACAAACCCTCGCTGTGCAAGTTGGCAAGCCGCGATGACGTAATCGCGCTCGCCAATTCCCGCGGGATCACACAGCAAGATCCAAAATGGCGCAGCACTCGCAAACTATCGAGAAAAACAACCCGCCAAACGATGATAAACGCCGCGCGCCGCAAAAATTGTATCACCAACGCCGCGCGCCGCAAAAAAAATCCGCTGCGTGCGAATTTGCGGATTTTGCGGGAAAATCGCAAATCTCGCGGATTGCGAATTTCCCGAAAATCCGCAAAATCCACGAGCGCAACGGATTTTCCGCCCATGCTTATTCTCTATGAACTAATCTAGAATCACGAACAAGCCCGTAAAAAGAACCGAGGCAGATTAGAGCAAACAATGGCACAGCTAACCTGATGAAAAATCTGTATTAACCCCAGTTACGAAAAACGCCTATCACAAAACGCTGGGTGACTACCAACTAAGTTACAACGTCACAGCGAGTCGCCTCACCTCCTATATTGGAGTCTTCCTTCTCGAGTCCTCGTTCCGGAAAGTGTGTGTAAAGAGGCAATAACTACTGAGACCCATATATACACCATGTCTAATTAGTTAATTCCCCGTACCTAACCTACCGATTCCCAAAGTTTCCTGGAAGATGTGCACCGGATTTCAAAAAGCAGATGAAATCAAATGAAAGAAATCCATACACACTATATGTTCGCAGTTAATTTCGGAGAGATGTGTAGTAAGGCAGATGTTAGTAGTGTTGTTACTACGTGCTCAATTTGTTGTGCTCTTGTTTCGCAGAGGTCGCCATAAGGAAATTATTTTGTTTTTTCAAAAAAATATATAAAATATAAACTGAGCATAGAGCTGGCGCGAACCTCATACATGTCATATTGGGTAACCCGAGCCTGTGCCGATAGTGCTATTCCAATGTCAAGTTATAACCTGGATTAAACCCTGTTACAAAGATCCCAAATGGTTAAGATTGAGACTCGTATGTTGACAACTACTCAAGCATGGATTTCTTCTATAAAAATTAAAAGAGTGGTCCAATACATGAGCTGGACAAAAGACAGAAAACAATATAATAATTTTGATGAATATAACCCATTGCCATAACGAACTCCATGTATATTGGTTTCATAGAGTTGGTCATGTAGCAGGTGTGCTACTCGTATAGTCACATTCAACATTTAGAATAATTATGAAGATACAAGAAAGGAAACAAGAAAAATTATGTTGTATAAAAGTAGCAAATAGCAGGTACGAACCCCATGAATCCTAGATTCATAGGTTCGGCCATTTAATAGTTGTGCTATTCGTGTGGTCAGTGTATTGACTTGAAGTTGAATATATCACTACCCTCCTGGGAGCCTGACAGAAGTCCCTTATTGCGCATTGTAAATAACTCGTTAGAAACCTTTTTGTCTTTCTAGATATGCAATACTCGGTATGTGAGGACAAACAGAAACCGGGAACTATGGCAAAGCCATTAGTAGTTATTGAAGCCCACGCGATCGTAAGCACTCTCCTAATTCGGTGTGCTCTCCCTAGCATATGCCGCCGGTTAGTGATTATTGCTATCTAGGGTCACAATACAGGTTTCGTGGTTCATGCCTCATCATCTTCTCTAAAGCTATATTACCATTATGTGGCAAGTGAAGAGAAGAAAAGGGGGAGCTGATTCTGTTGTGGATTCTGGAATGTCCGTGGGAAGAGGTATATACAAAGTCCTACTTGTTGACATTTCTTTAATCTGTTGGGAAAGGGAGTCAAAAAAGGATTCCAACAAAGGATGTGATACGGTACCTCGCTCTTCCAATGGAATGTTTACAAAGGTTCAGAACAACCGGATGAATTGGTACCTCGTCTTGGTATTGCATAAATATCGTATCACAAACATGCGCATTATTGTAAGAAATGATACATCTCCGAATCAATATTCAGACCATTTGGGATGGCACGTAATCTACAGATCCATTTAGCTTCTAGCTGGCGGAGTTGTAGTTTTCTATCGCCTACCCTTTCTGGAGCCGGCAAGTAATCAATTGCATGAAATCTAAAATTGGATCTGTCACCTGTACCTGTGCATTGATGTGAAACCAACGCATAGGACAGGTCTTGATTTATACAAGCCCGTCTATGTTCTTGTATGCGTGTTTTGAGAGTCCTGACTGTGCTCCCTACATAATTTTTTTGCATCCACATATGATGACGTATACCACAAACTGAGTCAGACAATTTAGGAAAAATCTAACATCATAGGTTTTATCTGCGTTGTATTTGAAGCTGGCCATCCGGCTTGCTTGTGCACACATGTTACAACACCCACAGGGGAAGAAACCCATTTTAGGACTGAGCCACAATTTTTGTTTGTCTCGTGCTTCTTCCTTTAA